>NC_053026.1:65698161-65879946 GCF_003073215.2 Triticum urartu
CCTCCCCACATGATTCTCAAGAAGCATCAAGGCTAAATGAAAATAGTCAACGTAGCTCTCTAGTTGATCACCGCAATTCCCCCACACCACCATCGCAGGTGCTTGCTCTTACTTGGCAGTGTGATATGTAGTATTCGTCTTACATGAAAGTAGTGCTCGTCAGTATCTTGCATCAATGAGTTCTGAAGAGCAAATTTTATTGCTTTTTCTTGTGGGTTTGACTTGACAAGGAAAAATCAAGAAAGAGGAAGGAAAAGAGTAAGGAAGGCGATGATGGTGGTCCTCTGCAGCAACGTAAACGGAGCATCTGTACCGATTCTCCTTGTACTGATAGTGCATTACAAGGTCCAAGTCTCCGCTCCCCTACTCCACCATCCAAGGTGCTTGCTCTAACTTGGCAGTGTGATATCTGGTTGCATGTTGCATATGGTGTCTAGCTCGTATTGCTCCTAATTAGTGTAAACTGCATCTGCTTAGCTTACACATGATACATGTGAATATGACACGCTTTCCTGTTTTTGGTACATACTATATCTTATGATAAGGCACTTTTCTTGTGTATCCCTCATCAATGCTCCTAATTTGTTAAATTGCATCTCCTTAGCTTACACATTATACATGTGAATATGACACGCCTTCCTGTTTTTGGTACATACTATATCTTATGATACGGCACTTTTCTTGTGTATCCCTCATCAATGCTCCTAATTTGTTAAATTGCATCTCCTTAGCTTACACATTACACATGTGAATATGACACGCCTTCCTGTTTTTGGTGCATACTACATCTGCCGATCACACCATGTTCTTACATCAAACTACTGTTCTTGTGTATCCTGCGTCTATCGCTTATGACGAGACAGTCAAGAGCGTGGGTTAATATGAGACACAATACTCTTATAAAGAATGCAATTTCATCCTCTCCACATGATTCTCAAGAAACAACAAGCCTAAATGAAGATATTGAACGTAGCTATGTACCTGAAGATTGCACTTCCCCTACACCACCATCACAGGTGCTTGCTCTAACTTCGCAGTGTGATATGTGGTTGCATGTTGCATATGGTGTCTAGCTTGTAATGCTTCTAATTAGGGTAAATTGCATCTGCTTAGTTTACACACTATACCTATGAATATGACACGCCTTCCTATTTTTGGTACACACTACATCTATGTGTTAACCTTGTTCTTACATGAAACTACCTCTCTTTTGTATCCTGCATCAATCACTTACGATGAGTCACCTTTATTCGTTGCATATTGCATATTATTTCTAGCCTGTTGCCATGTATTGCTTCTAATTTGGTCAAATACATTTGTTAGGGCACCCTTTTAATTTGGCAGAGTGATATTGGTTTCATATTTCATATGGTTTCTAGCTTGCATCAATTCTAACAAGTTCAAGCAACTTGTGCTTAGTTTACACTTTATACATCATACATGTCAATATGTCACGCCGTCCTGTTTTTCATATATATTCCATCCTCCTATCATGCGGCTGCCTTACATGAAAGTAGTGTTCGTCAGTATCATGCATCAATGAGTTCTGAAGAGCAAATTTTATTCTTTTTTCTTGTGGGTTTGACTTGACAAGGCAAAATCAAGAAAGAGGAAGGAAGGCGATGATGGTGGTCCTCTGCAGCAATGTAAACGGAGCATCTGTACCGATTCTCCTTGTATTGATAGTGCATGACAAGGTCCAAGTCTCCCCTCCCCTACTCCACCATCCAAGGTGCTTGCTCTAACTTGGCAGTGTGATATCTGGTTGCATGTTGCATATGGTGTCTAGCTCATATTGCTCCTAATTAGTGTAAACTGCATCTGCTTAGCTTACACATGATACATGTGAATATGACACGCTTTCGTGTTTTTGGTACATACTATATCTGTCTATCACACCATGTTCTTACATGAAACTACTCTTCTTGTGTATCCTGCAGCAGTCACTTATGATGGGACACCTTTAACTTGGCAGTGTGATATTGGTTTGCGTCTTGAATATGATTTCTAGCTATTGCTTCTAGTTTGATGAACGCCACCTATGACGAGACAGTTTTAACTTGGCAGAGTGATATTGACGGCACCTTCCATATGGTGTCTTGAAGTGTTTCTAATTTGTTGAAGTGCCTTCTGCTTAGTTACCACATCATAGGTGTGAATATGTCCAGCCGTCCGTTTTTTCGTACATATTCCATCCTCGTATCATGACTTTGCCTTTCATCGGAGTAGTGTTCGTCAGTATCATGCATGAATGAGTTCTGAAGAGCGAATGATATTCCTTTTTCTTGTCGGTATGACCTCACAATGCAAAATCAATAAAGCTGAAGGAAATTGGCAAGGCATTGCATGATGGTGGTCCTTCCGAGCAACTGAAACAGAGGTTCTCTACAGATTCTACTCCGCCATCCTCCCAACAAGATTCGCAAGACAACGCAAGGCTAGACAGTCAACGTAGCTGTGTAGATGATGAGCACATCTCCCCTACTCCACCATCACAGGTGCTTGCTCTAACTGGGCACTATTATATGTGGTTGCATGTTGCGTATGATGTCTAGGTTGTATTGCTTCTAACTTTGTTGAATTGCATCTGCTTACTTTACACATAATGCCTGTGAATATGACATGTGTTCCTGTTTCTACACCAGACTACTATTCTTGCATATCCCACATCAGTCACTTATGATAAGGCACCTTTAAGTCGCCACTGTGATATTGGTTTTGTCTTGCATATGATTTCTAGCATGTACTGCTTCTAATTTGTTGAAACGCCATACAGTTTGAACTTGGCAGAGTGATATTGGTTGCATCTTTCATATGGTGTCTAGCTTGCAGTGCTTCTAACTTGTTGAAATGCCTTCTGCTTAGTTACCACATCATAGGTGTGAATATGTCACACCATCCTGTTTTTCATACATATTCCATCCTCGCATCATGTGTTTGCCTTTCATCCGAGTAGTGTTCGTCAGTATCATGCATGAATGAGTTCTGAAGAGCGAACTCAAACAGGGGGTCTCTACAGATTCTACTCCGCCATCCTCCCAACAAGATTCGCAAGAAAACACAAGGCTGGACAGTCAACGTAGCTGTGTAGATGATGAGCACATCTCCCCTACTCCACCATCATAGGTGCTTGCTCTAACTTGACACTATTATATGTGGTTGCATGTTGCGTATGATGTCTAGCTTGTATTGCTTCTAACTTGAATTGCATCTGCTTACTTTACACATAATGCCTGTGAATATGACACGTGTTCTTGTTTCTAGAACATACGTGTACATGATGAGCACATCTCCCCTACTCCACCATCACAGGTCCTTTCTCTTACTTGGAACTGTTATACATGGTTGCATTTTCCGTATGATGTCTAGTTTGTATTGCTTCTGATTATGTTGAATTGCATCTGCGTAGCTTACAACTTATACCTATAACAATCACTTACCCATAAGACACATTTAACTTGGGACTGTGATGTAGGTTGCATCTTGCATTTTCTTCTAGCTTGTACTGCTTCTAATTTCTTGAAATGGCTCTTACGACGAGACACTTTTTACCTGATAGAGTGATATTGGTTGCATGTTCATATGGTGCCTAGCTTTCATTTCTTCTAATTTTGTTGAAATGCCTTCCGCTTACTGTTTTTTCATACATATTCCATCCTCCTATCGTACGTGTGAATATGAAACGCTGTCTTTTTTTGTATATATTCCATCCTCCTATCCTGCGCTTGCCTTACATCAAAGTAGTGTTCGTCTGTATCATGCATCAACCAGTTATGCAGAGCTAATTTTATTCATCTTCTTGTGGTTTTGACTTCATAAGGCAATATCAGAAAATAGGAAGGAAAAGAGTAAGTGAGGGGATGTTGGTGGTCCTCCGCACTGACGCAAACAGAGACTCTCTAGATTTGCCACTGCTACTGCTAATGAAGTTGAAGTCCCAAGTCTACATGATGAGTTCATCTCCTGTACTCCACCATCGCAGGTGCTTGCTCTAAGTTGACAGTGTGATAATTGGTTTCATGTTGCATATGTTGTCTAGCCTGTAGTTTGATGTGAATATGACACGCCTTCCTGTTTTTGGTGCATACTACATCTGCCTATCACATCATGTTCTTACATCAAACTACTATTCTTGTGTATCCTGCGTCTATCTCTTATGACGAGACAGTCACGCGCGTGGGTTAATATGAGACGCAATACTCTTATATAGAATGCAATTTCATCCTCTCCACATGATTGTCAAGAAACAACAAGCCTAAATGAAGATATTGAACGTAGCTATGTACCTGAAGACCGCACTTCCCCTACACCACCATCACAGGTGCTTGCTCTAACTTCGCAGTGTGATATGTGGTTGCATGTTGCACACGGCGTCTAGCTTGTAATGCTTCTAATTAGGGTAAATTGCATCTGCTTAGTTTACACACTATACCTATGAATATGACACGCCTTCCAATTTTTGGTACACACTACATCTATGTGTTAACCTTGTTCTTACATGAAACTACCTCTCTTCTGTATCCTGCATCAATCACTTACGATGAGTCACCTTTATTCGTTGCATATTGCATATTATTTCTAGCTTGTTGCCATGTATTGCTTCTAATTTCGTCAAATACATTTGTTAGGGCACCCTTTTAATTTGGCAGAGTGATATTGGTTTCATCTTTCATATGGTTTCTAGCTTGCATTGATTCTAACAAGTTCAAGCACCTTGTGCTTAGTTTACACTTTATAAATCATACATGTCAATATGTCACGCCGTCCTGTTTTTCATATATATTCCATCCTCCTATCATGCGGCTGCCTTACATGAAAGTAGTGTTCGTCAGTATCATGCATCAATGAGTTCTGAAGAGCAAATTTTATTCTTTTTTCTTGTGGGTTTGACTTGACAAGGCAAAATCAAGAAATAGGAAGGAAAAGAGTAAGGAAGGCGATGATGGTGGTCCTCTGCAGCAACGTAAACGGAGCATCTGTACCGATTCTCCTTGTACTGATAGTGCATTACAAGGTCCAAGTCTCCGCTCCCCTACTCCACCATCCAAGGTGCTTGCTCTAACTTGGCAGTGTGATATCTGGATGCATGTTGCATATGGTGTCTAGCTCGTATTGCTCCTAATTAGTGTAAACTACATCTGCTTAGCTTACACATGATACATGTGAATATGACATGCTTTCCTGTTTTTGGTACATACTACATCTGTCTATCACACCATGTTCTTACATGAAACTACTCTTCTTGTGTATCCTACATCAGTCACTTATGATGGGACACCTTTAAGTTGGCAGTGTGATATTGGTTTGCGTCTTGAATATGATTTCTAGCTATTGCTTCTAGTTTGATGAACGCCACCTATGACGAGACAGTTTTAACTTGGCAGAGTGATATTGACAGCACCTTCCGTATGGTGTCTTGCAGTGTTTCTAATTTGTTGAAGTGCCTTCTGCTTAGTTACCACATCATAGGTGTGAATATGTCCAGCCGTCCGTTTTTTCGTACATATTCCATCCTCGTATCATGATTTTGCCTTTCATCAGAGTAGTGTTCGTCAATATCATGCATGAATGAGTTCTGAAGAGCGAATGATATTCATTTTTCTTGTCGGTGCGACCTCACAATGCAAAATCAATAAAGCTAAAGGAAATTGACAATGCATTGGATGATGGTGGTCCTTCCGAGCAACTAAAACGAAGGTTCTCTACAGATTCTACTCCGCCATCCTCCCATCAAGATTCGCAAGACAACGCAAGGCTAGACAGTCAACATATCTGTGTAGATGATGAGCACATCTCCCCTACTGCACCATTACAGGTGCTTGCTCTAACTGGGCACTATTATATGTGGTTGCATGTTGCGTATGATGTCTAGGTTGTATTGCTTCTAACTTTGTTGAATTGCATCTGCTTACTTTACACATAATGCCTGTGAATATGACATGTGTTCCTGTTTCTACACCAGACTACTATTCTTGCATATCCCGCATCAGTCACTTATGATAAGGCACCTTTAAGTCGCCACTGTGATATTGGTTTTGTCTTGCATATGATTTCTAGCATGTACTGCTTCTAATTTGTTGAAACGCCGTACAGTTTGAACTTGGCAGAGTGATATTGGTTGCATCTTTCATATGGTGTCTAGCTTGCAGTGCTTCTAACTTGTTGAAATGCCTTCTGCTTAGTTACCACATCATAGGTGTGAATATGTCACACCATCCTGTTTTTCATACATATTCCAATCCTCGCATCATGTGTTTGCCTTTCATCCGAGTAGTGTTCGTCAGTATCATGCATGAATGAGTTCTGAAGAGCAAACTCAAACAGGGGGTCTCTACAGATTCTACTCCGCCATCCTCCCAACAAGATTCGCAAGACAACACAAGGCTGGACAGTCAACGTAGCTGTGTAGATGATGAGCACATCTCCCCTACTCCACCATCATAGGTGCTTGCTCTAACTTGACACTATTATATGTGGTTGCATGTTGCGTATGATGTCTAGCTTGTATTGCTTCTAACTTGAATTGCATCTGCTTACTTTACACATAATGCCTGTGAATATGACACGTGTTCCTGTTTCTAGAACATACGTGTACATGATGAGCACATCTCCCCTACTCCACCATCACAGGTGCTTGCTCTTACTTGGAACTGTTATACGTGGTTGCGTTTTCCGTATGATGTCTAGTTTGTATTGCTTCTGATTATGTTGAATTGCATCTGCGTAGCTTACAACTTATACCTGCAACGATCACTTACCCATAAGACACATTTAACTTGGGACTGTGATGTAGGTTGCATCTTGCATTGTCTTCTAGCTTGTACTGCTTCTAATTTCTTGAAATGGCACTTACGACGAGACACTTTTTACCTGATAGAGTGATATTGGTTGCATGTTCATATGGTGCCTAGCTTTCATTTCTTCTAATTTTGTTGAAATGCCTTCCGCTTACTGTTTTTTCATACATATTCCATCCTCCTATCGTACGTGTGAATATGAAACGCTGTCTTTTTTTGTATATATTCCATCCTCCTATCCTGCGCTTGCCTTACATCAAAGTAGTGTTCGTCTGTATCATGCATCAACCAGTTATGCAGAGCTAATTTTATTCATCTTCTTGTGGTTTTGACTTCATAAGGCAATATCAGAAAATAGGAAGGAAAAGAGTAAGTGAGGGGATGTTGGTGGTCCTCCGCACTGACGCAAACAGAGACTCTCTAGATTTGCCACTGCTACTGCTAATGAAGTTGAAGTCCCAAGTCTACATGATGAGTTCATCTCCTGTACTCCACCATCGCAGGTGCTTGCTCTAAGTTGACATTGTGATAATTGGTTTCATGTTGCATATGTTGTCTAGCCTATATTTCTCCTATTTTGATTAAATTGCACCTGCTGAGTTTATACGTTATACATGTGCATATGACATGGCTTTCTGTGTCTAGAAGACACTGCATCTATCTATCATACCATGTTCTTACATCAAAGTAATGTTGTTGTGTATCCTGCATCAGTCACTCATGATTGGACGCTTCTAACATGGCAGTTTGATAGTGGTTGCATCTTGCATTGATTTCTACGTTGTACTGCTTCTAATTTTTCGAATTGCCACTTATGACAAGACAGTTTTAACTTGGCAGAGTAATATTGGTTGCATCTTCCATATGGTGTCTAGCTTGCATTACTTCTATTTTCTTGAAAATCCTTCTGCTTAGTTTGCACATCGTAGCTGTGAATATGTCATGTCATCCTGTTTTTCTTACATATTCCATCCTCATACGGTTGTCTTACATCAAAGTATTGCTTGTCTGTATCATCCATCATTGAGTTCTGACGAGTGATTTTATTCTTTTGTGTTGTGGGTACAGCTTGACATGGCAAAGTCAAAAAAGAGCAAGGAAAATAATATAGTAGGGAGTGCTGTTACTCGTCGGGTGAAACAGAAAAGGTTCTGCCATCGAGATTCTGCTGGTACTTATAGTGCAGTAGAAGGTCCAAGTCCACCAGCTAAATCTACAAACACAGTATCACCTGCTCCACCAGCTGCAGCATCCGCTTCAACTGTACCAGCATGTCAACCAGTTACTCGTTCGTTTGCTCCGGAATTGGCCAGTTCCCAAGCTTCCTTCACACCTAACACTACTTCCGAAGCACTGCTGACACAACAGGACTTGGCAAGATCAGTTGAACCTCATGAGCATCAACACCAAGACGGTACCTGACCGAGTCAAGTTGCAGTTGCATGCTCCTTTATATGTACTCTCACAGTTTGATGTACAATAACACTTTCCATATTCATTGTTGAACAAGCACCACGGCGCAAGCGGAAACAGACATCAGGGATAATGCTTGACAGAAAGGCCACGTGATGCTACAGAGTCAGCCAAGTTAGTATCAGAGGCAGTCGTTGCCGTTTGGTGTCATGCACGTATCCTCCCAACGTGGATCCAGTACAGGAATGAGAAAGACAATACCCAGTTTAACACCTTCCTTGACCATTTATCCGTAAGTAATGTTATTCATCGCAATTAGGAATAATGTCTTGCTCTGTCCCATACTTTCTAGCTTCCTCCTAATAAGACTTACATTCTTTTTTCAACAGATGAGGTTCAAGTTGGATCCGAAAGATGATGCAACTAGACAAGCATGCCCTCATGTTTTTTAGTCTGCTCTGTGACAGTATTGGTACCACCTTAGAAAATCTCACTTTGAAGGCAAGGCTAACAATGAAATCGCCCAAACATCTCTAGTGGAATATATTACAGATGAAGACTGGACAGCCCTCGTTAAACACTGGTCTAATCCACAGTATCAGGTAGGCTATATGTATTTGATCAGACCACATATTGAACTTGTATTTATGTATGTGCCTTACAAGTGTATCTTCTTCTAGGCTAACTGTTTGAAGAACAAAACAAACCGTTCTAAAGTGAAATTCCAACAGACCACAGGATCTCGTAGCTATATTGCACACTGCGAGGCTCCTGTAAATAGCTGCTACTTCCTTCTTTTTTTGGTGCCATATTATCGTATCTATATTGACTTGTTCCAAATACAGAGGAAATCCTGTGCGGACCAAAAAGAACCTGAATCGAATGTAGTGCAAATCTTCAAGGATTGCCACACCAGCAAGATGAAGGGCATGAGCACACCAGTTCAAGCCGCTGTTGTAAGTCCTGACTCCTCCTGCCTTGAACTGATTGGTACTGTGATGTGTTCATTTAACTACTTGGTTTGCAGCCAATGTCATTTACTATGTTCACTTTTATTCACAATTGTCTTAACGTATCATTTCACCTTACATGGTTTAAAAGAGATGAAGGATATTCTTTTGGTCTTGATCTGTAATCTAGTTGTTATGTTCACGTGCGCACACAATGATAAAATAGCCTATTTGTTTTATATCTGTTTGACCATGATATGAATGATGTCATACTATGTTCATCCTACTTTAAACCATGTCTGTTTATCCTTAGATGTCAACGAATGTGAGGAAATAGACAATACAGTAGGCATGCTACATGGACATATGTTCCGAAAGTGATTTTATTATGTAGTTGGCACTACAATACATGCTAATGTATTACAGTAGTTCACCAAAATAAGTTATGTATAAACGTTTAACCTACTTTGTTTGTTTTTATCTCATTAGTAACTTATCTGGTACACTAATCTACAAGTTCAAACTTTCAGGAAGCTATGGAACAAATGATTGAACAGCCAAAACCACCTGAAGGTGACGAGGCTACTACAGGCACAATGTCACCTCTTGCTGCAGTGCATCAGTATCTCTCCACTAACAGTGCAAAAAGCACCTTCCTACGTAATTCTGGGTTGGTTGTCAAGGTAACCTCGTCCAAATCGCCTACTGAACAAAATCTTCCTGCTAGACAGAGTGATATATCTGTGCTCCAGACACAAGTCCAATCCCTAGTGGACATTGTTTCGGAAACAAGAATAGTGTTTGAGAAATGTCGTCAAGATATGAATGGTTTTGAAACCAGACTATCAGACTTTCGCTTCATTGTTCAAGAGCAATGGCGGAAAAAAGGTGGAGATCGTGCTGCTCCATCAGATTCTACAGCCTGAAACATTAGCACTCAGGTCAAATGATATGTGCTTTTATACATCTGATTGTGCTTTTATCTGGAAGGACTGTAAACTTTATGCCAACAGGCATTTTGGTGTGATACAACATTTATAATGCTGCCTCAGGCTGCAGTAATTATGACGCTATTTTTATATAGTGTAGGTTTATCTTAGTAATGTATTCGGCCTAAAGCATCGTAGGATCCCAACATGCCAACATTCGTCAGGCCCATTCCAATTGGGCTAAAAACGATTATGGGCCGAAATTGGCATGTAGCCCACTAAAAATATCTGGGCCTAAATCAGCATAAGCTTTCATATTTTTCTGGTAGGCCTGTGCCCATAGTGGGCCTTTAACAGGCCTAAACATAATTTGGGCCCTCAGTAAAAATAGGCCATTTACAGGTGTAAATATCTCGAGCCCATAAAATACATGGGCCTTTAATAGACCGAAAGTGAGATTGGGCCCTGATTGTGCCAAATAACCCACTGGATTTTAACAGGCCGAAATTCGGAGGAGCCGTAAATGCGCCGACCTAATACACGGGCCTTTAACAGGCCAGAACTTCGGTCGGGCTTGATTATCGTCATTTTTACATGGGCCGTTAATGGGCCTGATATGACGTTGGGCCACATATGGCCCATGGTTTACGTCCGGCGTTAACAGGCCGAAAATGACAACAGGCCGAAAGTGGCCCAAAGCTATAGTGGGCCTCTAACAGGCCGAATGTCAGACATGGCCGAATATGACCCAAATCCTTCACAGTCATTTATGGGCCGAAAGTTTTGATGGCCTGTAAATGGGCCCAAATGAAGCCGGACCTTTAACAGGCCGGAAATACACCGGGCCGTAATTCGGCCCAATTACTTAGCGGACTGTTAATGGACCAGAAGTGACCATGGTCCGCGTTGATGACAAGTTTAGGACAGGCCGTTGACGGGCCGATTTGACAGAGAATGTTGGGCCTTTAGCTGGGCCGGCCCATTATGGTCGGCAGAATCTAGTGGGCCTTTAGCTGGGCCGGCGCATTGTGGTCTGCAAAATCTTGTGGGCCTTTAGCTGGGTCGGCCCATTATGGTCTGCAAAATCATGTGGGCCTTTAGCTGGGCCGGCCCATTATGGTCCGCTAAATTTTGTGGGCCTTTAGCTGGGCCGGCCGATTATGGTCCGCTCAATCTTATGGGCCTTCAGTTGGGCCGGCCCATTTAATCTTTGTGGGCCACTTTTGGGCCGGTCCACGTGTCAAAATATCATAGGCCCATCTCGACCGTTGGATGAGTGACACCTGTGCCAACGCGGAGCTGACGCGTGGATCCGTCAGCCAATGAGAATTTTACACGTGGAAAATCGGCATTGGTCGTGGCTGTTAACGGGTTATCGGATCCAAAATCCGACTCGATAGCTTAACGGCGTTCTGTTACGGTGGATGCCACGTGTCGGTCACCCTTGACGAAAGCACTTCTGTGACGCGCGATTTATCGTCATGTAAGTGGACACTTTAATGATGATAATTTTGGCAATGTCATGGAACACTTCTACGACAGCACAGGTATGACTATCTTGATTCTGTCATAAATTTGTCATGGATGTACATGCATGATAGAAAACGCGACCTACTGTGACAAACACATATCATCACGGAAGTGTATTTTTTTGTAGTGTCTCCTACTGGATTGATACCTTGGTTCTCAAAAACTAAGGAAAATACTTACGCTACTTTGCTGCATCACCCTCTCCTCTTCAAGGGAAAACTAATGCATGCTCAAGAGGTAGCAGCAGCCCATGTTGGTGAAGGAGTTCATCCGGTGCCGCATTGCTCCGCTTCAGCGCCACTCCCGGCAGATGTGGACCTTCTCTGGCTACGGGGACCGCATGAGGCTTCAGGTGCCGGCCCTTCGTCTTGAGGCAAATGCCCCTCTTCGACAAATGGGGGCTACGCCCAGCTGGCCTTGAAGGGCCTCGCGAGAGCCCTGTCTTCATGGCCCCCTTGCCAGCCACGAGCGCGATGCCCGCCCCAAGAGCGGCCACAGGGGGGCGGTCGCTGTCAAGCAATGGCGGCGCTGCTGTTGAGGAACCGGCACCACTCGGGGATCCTGAGGTGCCGTCCCCCGGGACCCTGGAGAGCCGTCCTGAGGAAGCGGCCTGGGGGATGACGCAGTCCGATGCTCCTGAGGCCGGAGCCCCCGAGGCCCCAGTGAACCGCCCCGAGGCGAGTACCGAGGTCTCCGCACGGTCCAGCACCCCTGATGTCGCCTCCTCTAGAGTCACACCATCCGCGCCCGGCCTTGGTGACCGTGCCCAGGGCTTTGGCCGGCTCCGACCGAACTTCGCGGCGCTCCGCAAGAGGAAGGGGTCTCCAAGCTGCAGTGGTGACGCCTTCCAGCTGTTGAATCAGAGAAAGTACATTGCTATTGACGAGTGAGTACCGTATCTTTGTAATTTCTCGAGTACCGCTTCCCCTCCTGACTGTGGTTCCTCAGGGTCCCTTCTGCTAAGGCGACGAAGTCTCCCACGAAGCAACCTCCTCCTGCCCCGAGTCCTCCGCTGACCTTGAGCACCCCAAGCTAGCCTGCCGTACTTGGCGCGAAGTCGACCGGAGCGGCATGCACGCCGACTTGGCGTCTGGACCCAGCGTTCTTGCCATCCGTCCTTCTAGGCCTTGCCTGGGGTGCGGGATGTGTGCCAAGGGCTTCTCCTCTGGTTATTGACCGCGGCTGGGTGGCCTCGGCTCTGGCCTCTCCTTTGGGTAACGAGCCTCGGCCCCTCCGGGCCCCCGACGGGGCCCGAAGGGCGACTGGAAAGGCGTCGGCCTCCAGCCCGCTGCTGTGAGGAGGCGAGCCACCTCGAACCTCTTCAACGACTCCCGGCGTGGAGGACGGACCCGATCATGCATTCGAGCTTATGCGCAAGTGGGGTGCTGTCCGTCACGAGCTCTTCTGGGAAGCGATGGGTGCATTGAGCCGGCTTGGGGAAGAGCTCGTGGACGTCGACGCCCGCCTTGAAACTGAGGGTCTTCGGCTAGTGGATGAATGGCGTCAATTGAAGGTGGCCATCAACCTCGGGCGTCTCCAGCGTGAGCATGCCAACATGAAGGCCGAGGCATCCCTTGCAACCTCGCGCAAGGCCAGCGCCTGAGCTTTGGAGGATGCTAGGGAAGCTGACCACCGCCGCGAGGTCATAAAGAAGCGCAGGCAGGGGCTCCAAGCCCTGAATGCCTCCCTGGAGCAGCAAGTGGAGGCGCGTAGATCTGCCTTGGCATCGATGAAGGGGGCGTCGTCCGACGAGGAGGAGATCTTGAAGCGCGAGGAAGCACTAATGCTGCAGGCCACAGAGCGCAGCCTCGAGCTTGAGCGGTTGGAGATGAGGGAGCGTCAGGTTGCTCAGGCGGAAGTTGCCGCCAGTGCGCGCGAGGCCAGGATCCAGGAGGAAGTGGACCGTAGGGTGGCGGAGGCTTGCATTGATCTTGCCAATAGGTACGACTTGAAGCTGAAACTCATGGAAGCCGAAGCTGAGGGCAGGACCACCGCCCTCAGGTCAAGGTTAGCTGAGGCGGAGCAGGGTGAGCAGGCCGCTGCAGCTGCCTTGTTCTCCGTGCAGGCCGAGTTGGCCTCTGCCCGTGCCAAGCTGCTCCTGCTTCAGCAACGGGTTACCGTTGTTGAGTCCCTCGCGCAGCAGAGCGGGGAGGAGGCGATCCGCCGATAGACGCTGTAGCGCGACACACCCCCATGATCCGAGACCTCAGGACGAGGGCCAACCAGGCGTGATACGTCCCCGTCGTTTCTACTTTTCCAAACACTTTTGACCTTGTTTTGGACTCTAACTTGCATGATTTGAATGGAACTAACCCGGACTGACGCTGTTTTCAACAGAATTGCCATGGTGTTATTTTTGTGCAGAAATAAAAGTACTCAGAATGACCTGAAACTTCACGGAGAATATTTTTGGAATATATAAAAAATACTGGTGAAAGAATTAACGTCAGGGGGCCCACACCCTGTCCACAAGGGTGGGGGCACGCCCCCTGCCTCGTGAGCCCCTTGATGCTCCATCGACCTCAACTCCAACTCTATATATTCAGGTTCGGGGAGAAAAAATCATGGAGAAGGATTCATCACATTTTACGATACGGAGTTGCCGCCAAGCCCTAATCTCTCTCGAGAGGGCTGATCTGGATTCCGTTCGGGGCTCCGGAGAGGGGAATCCGTCGCCATCGTCATCGTCAACCTTCCTTCATCGCCAATTTCATGATGCTCACCGCCATGCGTGAGTAATTCCATCATAGGCTTGCTGGATGGTGATGGGTTGGATGAGATTTATCATGTAATCGAGTTAGTTTTGGTAGGGTTTGATCCCTAGTATCCATTTTGTTCTGAGATTGATGTTGCTATGACTTTGCTATGCTTAATGCTTGTCACTAGGGCCCGAGTGCCATGATTTCAGATTTGAACCTATTACATTTTCATGGATATATGTGATTTCTTGATCCTATCTTGCAAGTCTATAGTCACCTATTATGTGTTATGATCCGTTAACCCCGAAGTGACAATAATCGGGATACTTACCGGTGGTGACCGTAGTTTGAGGAGTTCATGTATTCACTAAGTGTTAATGCTTTGGTCCGGTACTCTATTAAAAGGAGGCCTTAATATCCCTTAGTTTCCAATAGGACCCCGCTGCCATGGGAGGGTAGGACAAAAGATGTCATGCAGGTTCTTTTCCATAAGCACGTATGACTATATTCGGAATACATGCCTACATTACATTGATGAACTGGAGCTAGTTCTGTGTCACCCTATGTTATATCTGTTGCATGAGGAATCACATCCGACATAATTATCCATCACTGATCCAATGCCTATGAGCTTTTCACATATTGATCTTTGCTTAGTTAGTTTACCATTGCCACTGTTACCATCACTACAAAACCAATACTATTACTTTTGCCACCGTTACCATTACTTCCATATTACTTTGCTACTAAATACTTTGCTGTAGATATTAAGTCTTTCAAGTGCGGTTGAATTGACAACTCAACTGTTAATACTTGAGAATATTCTTTGGCTCCCCTTGTGTCGAATCAATAAATTTGGGATGAATACTCTACCCTCGAAGACTGTTGCGATCCCCTATACTTGTGGGTTATCAAGACTATTTTCTAGCGCCATTGCCGGGAGCATAGCTCTATTCTTTGAGTCACTTGGGATTTATATCTGTTGATCACTCTGAGGAACTTGGAAGATGAAAGAACCAATATTTTTCCCTCAACTACGAGGGGAGGTAAGGAACTGCCATCTAGCTCTACACTTGATTCACCTTCCATTTTGAGTAAACTTGTGACACCTACACCTACTATTTATTCTGATATGTCGCATGTTATGATGATTCCACTTCTGCTATGCATGATGCTTATGATGAAACTACTTCTATGCTTAATAATACTATGCCATTGGGTGAATTTCTTGATGAACAACTTGCTAGGGTTGGAGAGAATGAAATTATTGAAACTGATAATATTGATGAAAGTGATGATGAAGATTCTCCCCCTAGATATGAATTGCCTATTGTGCCTGAGGGTTATGTTATGGATGAAGAAACTACTATAGACTTTTTAGCTTGCAATGATAGATATGATCTTAAGAAATTGTTAGCTAAGCTGAAAGAAAATTCTTTGAATGCTAGAATGAAGGATGACCCTGCTTTTGCTACTTCACCTATATGTACCTCTGATAAGGATTATGATTTCTGTGTCGATCCTGAGTTAATTACTTTGGTTGAATCTGATCCTTTTTATGGCTATGAATCTAAAACTGTTGTGGCACATCTTACTAAATTAAATGACATAGCTACCCTATTCACTAATGATGAGAAAACTCGCTATTACTTTATCCTTAAGTTATTTCCGTTCTCATTAAAGGGTGACGCTAAAACATGGTTTAATTCTCTTGATCCTGGTAGTGTGCGTAGTCCCCAGGATATGATTTATAACTTCTCTGCTAAATATTTCCCCGCTCATAAGAAACAAGCTGCCTTAAGGGAAATATATAACTTTGTGCAAACTGAAGAAGAGAGTCTCCCACAAGCTTGGGGAAGGCTTCTCCGATTACTTAATGCTTTGCCTGATCATCCTCTCAAGAAAAATGAAATACTTGATATCTTTTATAATGGACTAACCGATGCTTCAAGAGACCACCTGGATAGTTGTGCTGGTTGTGTTTTCAGGGAAAGAACTATTGAGCAAGCCGAATTGCTATTGAATAATATGTTGAGTAATGAAAATGATTTGACACTTCCTAAACCAACTCCTAAGACGACTCCGAAGAAAAGGGGTATTCTATTTATCAGTCCTGAAGATATGCAAGAGGCAAAGAAATCTATGAAAGAAAAAGGTATTAAAGCTGAAGATGTTAAGAATTTACCACCTATTGAAGAAATACATGGTCTTGATAACCCGACACAGGTAGTAAAGGTAAATTCTCTCTATAGATTTGATAAGGGTGAAGTCCCACCTGCTAAATTTTCTAGCCAATGCTTGGATGAGTTTGATAATTTTATGGTTAAACAAGAAGACTTCAATGCTTATGTTGGTAGCCAATTGAAACGTAATGCTTATATGATTGAACACTTGAGTGATTATATGTCTAGAGTTAAAGGTGAACTTAAACTTATTAGAAAATATGCTTCTATGGTTACCACTCAAGTAGAACAAGTGCTTAAAGCTCAGAATGATTTGCTCAATGAATTAAATAATAAGAAAAATGATAATGATGTCAAAGTTGTGACCAGAGGGGGTAAAATGACTCAGGAACCTTTGTATCCTGAGGGCCACCCTAAGAGAATTGGGCAAGATTCTCAGAGAACTAATGTTGATGCACCTAGTTCTTCTAAGAAGAAGAAAAAGAAAAATGATAGGACTTTGCATGCTTCTAGTGAACCTGTTGTTGACACACCTTAGAATCCCAATGATATTTCTATTTTCGATGTTGAACACAGTCTGGTAATGAACATGAACCTAGTGATAATGTTAATGATAATGTTCATGTTGATGCTCAACCTAGCAATGACAATGATGTAGAGATTGAACCAATCAAAGAATCAATGTTATGATAAGAGAGACTTCGTTGCTAGGAAACATGGTAAAGAAAGAGAACCATGGGTTCAGAAACCCATGCGTTTTCCTCCTAAACCATCCAAGAGAAATGATGATGAGGATTTTGAGCGCTTTGCTGAAATGATTAGACCTATCTTTTTGCGTATCCGTTTGACTGATATGCTTAAAATGAATCCTTATGCTAAGTATGTGAAAGATATTGTCACAAATTAGGAGATCTAGGAGTACCAACTATACCATGCTTCATTAAAAGAAACTATGTTAAAACTGCTTTATGTGATCTTGGAGCCAGTGTTATGCCTCTCTCTTTATATCGTAGACTTGATTTGAATAAGTTGACACCTACTGAAATATCTTTGCAAATGGCTGATAAATCAACTGCTATACCTGTCGGTATTTGTGAGGATGTGCCTGTTGTGGTTGCGAACGTTACTATTTTAACAGACTTTATTATTCTTGATATTCCCGAGGATGATAGTATGTCTATTATTCTTGGTAGACCCTTTTTGAATACTGCAGGAGCTGTTATTGATTGCAACAAAGGCAATGTCACTTTTCATGTTAATGGTAATGAGCATATGGTACACTTTCCAAGGAAACAGCCTCAAGTCCACAATATCAATTCTATTGGAAAAATTCCAATGATTACTATTGGAGGTTTTGAATTTCCTCTTCCTACTGTCAAGAATAAATATGATATTCTTCTTGTTGGGGACATGCATATCCCCGTTGAGGTAACCTAGTGTTACTCAAAAATTCTCCGGTTTCATGTTATTCGAAAAGAGTTTGTTAACAAGACTTGATCAACCTTGTTAGTGGTGGATTCCTTTTGACGAGCATGAGATGGATGAAGTTAGAAAGCACAACTCTCTGTACCCTCTTATTACTTTATGTTATTTAGATTAAATCACTGTTCAAGAATTCACCCGATTAATAAGTTAACGGGCCAGTTAATCGCTACTCATAGCATGGCCGAATCGAATAACACCTATTCGCCGCGTTAACTTGTCAGGCCAATTAATTGGCCAGTTAGACCGATTAATCAGTTGTTATGCCGATTAATCCGTGTTGGATCAATAACGGATGGGCAAACAAAACCCAAAATTTTGGCCCATAATCCTTTCCGGCACCATGCCGCTCCTTAATAGATAGGATTTATAATTTTACCTCCTCTCTATGCTTTTCATATGTGTATGGCAGCATATTTTGGTATACTACATACCTGGGAGCATGAGAGTATGGTATAATACATTAAAAAATCTAGATATATGTTGGCAAGTTTCTATTCAATCTACCGATTAATGGTCGATCGATTAATCCAGTTAATAGGCCGATTCACCAATTAATCGCTACTCCTAAACTGACCGAGCAGCTACCAGTTAACGATTTCTTGAACATTGGATTAAATAAAGCAAAATAGTATTTTCTGTCTATTTTCTAAATTATCCTTGGAATAAAAAATATCCCGAAAATAAAAGTTCTCCAAATGCCCTGAAAATTTAATATGATTTTTTTCTAGAATATTTAAGAATTATTGGCACGGGGAACACACCAGGGGGACCCACCATGTGCCGACGAGGGTGGGGGCATTCCCCCTGCCTCGTGGACCCCACGTGGGCCTCCTCCGCTTATTCTTGCACCCACACACTACGTCTTGCTGCCATTTTCTTGCTGCCATTTTCGATCTCCTTGCTCAAAGCTTCATTCACAAAACTGCTTTGGGGGATTGTTCTTCGGTATGTGACTCCTCCAATGGTCCGATTAGTTTTTGTTCTAGTGCTTTATTTATTGTAAATTTTTGCTGCTTAGGTGACCCTGTTCTTGAGCTTGCATGTTAAATTTATGTGGTCAAAATTAGTTTTAATGCATGATATGGCCTCTAGGCACTTGTAGGAGTAGTTGCTATCAATCTTGTTGAGTTTGGTTCACTTTTATTTTGAGTAACTAAAAAATTCTCAGAAATTTTTCAGAGGAAGAAATATGTTTAGGAAAATGTACCAAGGTGGTTCCTCATGGAAGCAAGGCCCAAGGCCCGCGATACATGAGCCGTACAATGAACTACCAAGGGAAGCTCAAGTGCGGCCTTGTGAATGGCCGTAAGAGGAGTTTATGATCCGTGCAGGCATCAAGGAAGAATTTGACGCGTATGTGTGTAACGCTGATCTTGAGGGCTTCGTATCAGGTAAGTGCCCGCAATACCGCTACCTAACTGATTCATTTGTGAGAAGGTTTAAATTTACATCCTCGCGCAATTCTCACACTGTCCTATTTGATCTTTATGATAAATCATATACCATGGATCTAGAAGATTTTAGTACTACTTGTAAACTCCTGCACTGGGGCAATGTTAGTGAACCTCACAAATCTGAATATAATAACTAAATTGCTAGTATTACTGTGGGGAATCTAGGGAAATCACACAAGCCACCATAGGGAGCATTCATTTTCCTTCCATACATTATTTTGCTCTCTTCGTGGGTAGATAAATTAACGGTAAAGATGAGGCTTGTCACATGTGCATTCCAGATCTTAGTGTCCTCAAGAGTGCGGTATTGGGTGATAAACAATATAACTTGGGGGTATTGTTGCACGTAGGTTGCATCTTAATAGTTGGAGACTTGTTTGGTGGAATTTATGCAACTCGTGTAGCTAATTATCTTGAGATACCCATACATGAGAATGATATAGAATTGCCTCCTACTTATCTCGATTATAATGCTATGGTTCGTCATCAGTTTGTTGAGAGGAATGAACAGTTCCTCAAATACCGACTAATCTTTGACAGACATCGCACTGTCCATGTTGCTCTCCCTGCTCCCGCTTTCTTTGACTTTCAGACAAAAGGGAAATATGTTATAACCAGGGAGGAGGCGAACGAGTATGAGAGGAGGACGGAGGCAGCCCGCCTCCAAGCTGCAGCTCATGAGGCAATAGCCGCTGGATCTCAGTATGATCCCAGCTTCAACTTTGGTTATCCACCAGGCCAGCCGTGGCAATAGACCAACTTAGGCCAAAAGCCTAAGCTTGGGGGAGTACGTATTTCTCACCGACATTACATTCATGTTCACACACTCATTCTAGTTGTCGGTGCTCATACTTTTCCATTGTATTATGCATGCTAGTCTATTTTCTTTTCCAGCATTCTTCTTGTGTGTTTGAAAAACCTTAAGAAAAACAAAACTAAAATTAGTTGTAGCTTTTAGCTAGTTCACTTTCCATGCTTGTAGTAGTAGTAATTAAAAAGAAAACCCAACAAGATTTCTCGTTCTTCTTTTGATTGTTGGGAGCTTTCCCATGTAAATAGTTTTGTTTCTTTTCTTTTCTTTGGGGTCGAGAGGAGAAGACCATGATGAAATTGTTGAGTGGCTCTCATATGCATTATTGTTGATCTAATCAAGAACCCATATTACCTTGTCTTCTCCCTTGTATTGAATGCTTACAAATTCCAGCTTAGTCCAATGCACGTGCACTATTATTATTATCCACACCATTCAGTTGTGCAAGTGAAATGCAATAATGACGATATATGATGGACTGCTTGAGATGAGAAAAGCTGGTATGAACTTGACCTATCTTGTTTTTGTAAACATGATTAGTTCATCGTTCCCGATTCAGCCTATTATGAATGAAACATGTTTGCCATGACAATTAGAGATTATAGTTGCTCATGCCATTCTTAATTTGCTAGGAGTTTATAATGGTTTACCTTGCATGCCAACATGCTATTAAAATGGTTGTGATGTGGTATGATAGGGTGTTATCCTCCTTTGAACGATTTGAGTGGCTTGACTTGGCACATGTTCACGCATGTAGTTGAAACAAAATCAACATAGCCTCCATGATATTTATGTTCATGGTGAATTATATCCTACTTATGCTTGCATCCAGTGTTGATTAATTTTAATGCATGTTCATGACTGTTGTCGCTCTCTAGCTGGTTGATTCCCAGACTCTTTCGAGCCTTCACTTGTACTAAGCGGGAATACTGCTTGTGCATCCACTCCCATAAACCCCAAAAGTCATTTCATATGAGTCCACTATACCTTCCGATATGCGGTATCTACCTGCCGTTCCAAGTAAACTAGCGGGGCGAGCCGCGCATTTGGGCGGCTAGACTTTGCATATAATTATCATTATGTAATGCTTGATGTTGACATGGTCTTGAGTAAATAATCGTGGAGTGTTGCTTTTTATCTTAAAGAATATTACTACTTCGCGAACCATCCTGTGGTTAGCTGGTTAGGAGGATAGTGATATCTCCAGCCCATCAGAGTTCAAGTCCTTCCGATGATGTGCATTCAATGGGAGAAGACATTCCTGTTGACTCAGAAGGCGCCTATGGCGACTTCGTCAATATAGAAATAATGTGTTGACTCACTTTTCCAGAGGTGCTCAGAAGGATAGGGTGTGCGTGCGTTCATTCATAGGGGTGAGTGTATGAGCGTCTTATGAGCATTTGTGTCTGTACTGTATTAAAAAAGGAATATTGCTACATCAACTTATGGTGTGACATTTTGTTCATATATTAATGGCCAATGCTAGGAATGCTTGACTACCTCCTCCAAAACGATGGAACACTTGATTACCAATACTTCTCCAAATCTATAGTTTTATTATTTTCTATTGGTGTGTAATTAGACACCAAATTAGGTGGAAACACCTAGTTCTAATGCATAAAAATTGGATAAATAAAATGTCGATGGTTCATACATAAACTGCTTCTTTTCCCTCCATTCATGTCATCAACACGTGGTGTTTTTCTATTCAATTAATGAAGTGTGATGCATTCAAATTATTCCACAACACTCATTCTACTATATAATATGCTCTTTGGTTTCACACAAAAAATGCTTTATGGTCTAAGTAATTAATGTAATGTGTTGATTGCCGCATATACTCATTGAATGCAAACTATTCTCCATACCTCAGTCCAGTCATATATTGTCCTTTTCTGGTCTTGCACATATTATTTGTACTTATTTCCATTGTTCAATTTAGAAAGAAAAAACTGATATTGCATATAATTTTTTTCTTTTGCCTTCACTATTGTCGCTACCATCTATGTTGCTTTGTTCATCAGGAGCGCTCTTTTGGACATAAACACATTGTCATTTCTTTTGAATTTTTTGCCCATTACACATGAGATTTTAGGACGAATCATGTAAATGACTAATTTCCTAGGAAAAACTAAACAAACTTTTGTTATTTATATGTGTCGGTGTTCTGGGAACAGGAGTCCCCAGACTTGCCTGCCTGCGGCCTACGGCGTGGCTCAGGTGGGGGGGCCCAGCGTGACCCATCTTCATCAGCCCAAGCTCAAGACCCTCGCGAGGAGCCAAGCCTCATGGGGCGGACGACAGGAAGCTTCCTCAAGAGCGGCCTCATCAAGCAGGCTCGCGAGGAGGCGAAGTGATCAATGCAAGGGTACCTCATGAGGATCCCAAGATGCAAGCCATGACGATCAAGGCCAGGCGGGCGCCGGCCTGCGCAGGGTACTTATTTCCCCTTTGGTGCGAAGGGGGCAATTACAGGCCAAGGCATCAGGCAAAGGTTACCATTCCGGTGCAACGAGACCAAGACCAGTCGGACGGCCGGACGGAGGTCACCATGGAGCCCAAGACGGCGTCATCACCAGTGCTTTTGGCAGCCGAAGACCACCTTCGGTCAGGATAACCTGTACTAGATGTTCCCCTTCAAAATGGCCAATTGTTGGCGCCCTTCTCACTCAATTATTCGGGGAGAGGCCCAGGGCCTCTATAAATAGAGCTAGCCTCCACAAAGGAGTGGGGAGGGGGAAACCCAGTAGAGACTAAGTAGAACACACTGCACCAGCTCAAGAACACACCTCGCGAGGCTGTTCTTCCCTTGTACTGTCCATCATCAGCCCCAGAGGCAATCCACCACACCACACACTTGAGTAGGGTATTACACCACAACGGTGGCCCGAACCAGTATAAACCCCGTGTCTCTTGTGCTGTTCATCATTTTCATCTTAGTTCGCATGAGAGGATCGGACGTAGATCGGTAGGGGAGAGATCTCCGCGCGCACCCTAGTGTTCGAACCTCAAGGGTCTGCCGGAACCCGAAATCCGACATTTGGCGCGCCAGGTAGGGGTGCACCGGAGTTCCCTCTCGACGGCCTGCTCTCTACCAACACCGTGTTCTGTCCTCATGGCGGACAACGCGCCGCCCGCTCCGGCAGCAGACGCCGGCGATGGGGCCAGGGGCTCCAGGCCTTGGCCCCCGCCTTGCGACGGGTGAAGTGGCCACGCAAGTTCAAGCCCAAGATGCCGCCGCGCTACGGCGGCGCGACGGACCTGCTGGTTTTCTTCCTGGCGTATAAGGACGCCGTCCTCAAGGCTGGGGGCGACGACCGGGTGATGGCCAACTGGTTGCCCATGGCCCTCACCGGTGTCCCGCGCATGTGGCTCCTCCACCTACCGATAGCTTCTGTGACCTCTTGGGAGGAGCTACGCGACCTCTTCCTCGCCCGTTTCACCGCGCCAGCGCCGCCCGTCGTCGCGGCTCTCCTGGGTGGTTCCCAAGCACCACCCTCGAGCCACCACGTCAAGCCATTCACCCGTCAGATCAGCGCTGCGTCCAAGCGCCAAGAGGCCCCCCGGGGCTGGGCGGCGCCCGAGGACGATCTGACTTTCAGCGCGGATGATCACCCCTTCAACCCCTCCGGTTTGGGCGCACTCCCGATGCTGTGCACCCCCACCATCTGCCAAGTGGCCGTCACCAGGCCCCTCATCGATGGTGGTGCCGGCCTCAACATGCTCTCGGTGGAGGCCTTCAGCCTCCTTCACGTGCCACCGGAGCGGCTCCAGCCCAGTAGGCCCTTCTCAGGCGTCGGAGCCGGCTCCACCACCTCCTTGGGGCAGATCCGCCTCCCAGTGACCTTCGGCACCTACGACAACTTCCGCACAGAGCTGATCGACTTCGACATCGCCCCCATCGGCCTCCCCTACAACGCCATCCTCGGCTACCCGGCCTTGGCCTGGTTCATGGTGGCAACTGACCCAGCGTACAACCTCATGAAGATGCCCAGGAGCAGCGGCGTCCTCACCGTGCCAGGAGATGCGAGGGATGCGTTGCAGGTGCTCCAACTTGCCTTCAAGGCGGCTGCGGTGGCACAGCCCACCAGCACCGACGCCCTTGAGCCCAAGGGGGCTGCGCCGGCTAAAAAGAAGCAGCTGTTCACCCAGGACAAGGCGGAAACCAAGCAAGTACCGGTCGACGAGGACGGGTCCACCAGCGCCACCTTCACCATAGTGGCCAACCTCGAGCCCGAACAGGAGAAGGCCCTGATCGGATTCCTGCGCGTGAACAAGAAGGTGTTCGCGTGGGAACCTGATCAGTTAGCAGGAGTCCCGAGAGGTGTGATCGAGCATCACCTCAACGTGTGCCCCAACGTACGCCCCGTGAAGCAGAAGGCATGGAGGCAGTCTACTGAGAAACAGGCTTTCATCGTTCAAGAGACCCGGAAACTGGAAGCGGCAGGGGTTATCCGCGAGGTCCGCTACCCCGATTGGCTGGCTAATCCTGTTGTCGTGCCAAAGAAGGGGGGAAGGAGCGCAAGTGTGTAGACTTCACCAACCTCAACAAAGCCTGCCCGCAGGATCCATTTCCGCTCCCCCGCATTGACCACATAGTTGACTCCACCGTAGAGTGTGACCTATTGTGCTTCCTGGATGCCTTCTCGGACTATCACCAGATCAAGATGGCGGTGGAAGACGTGGAGAAGAATGCTTTCCTAACCTCGTGTGCGGTGTACTGCTATTCGTGCATGCCATTTGGGTTGCGCAACGCAGGCACAACCTTTCAGCAGCGGATGCACATGGCTTTAGGCCGGCAGCTCAGGAGGAACGCTAAGGCTTACGTCGACGACATCGTGGTGAAGTCTCGGGAGGCAAAAACCCTGATACAGGACCTGGAGGAAACCTTTGCGAGCCTCAACGAGGTGGATCTACGGCCCAACCCGAAGAAATGCGTGTTTGGAGTCCCCTCGGGCAAGCTCCTGGGCTTCCTAGTATCCCACAAAGGCATAGAGGCCAACCTAGAGAAGGTCAAGGCGGTCGAGGACATGAGCCCGCCGAAGACCCTCAGGGAGATGCAGAAGCTCATCGGGCGTATAACCGCGCTAAGGCGCTTCATATCCAAGCTAGGGGAGCGAGCACTGCCCTTCTTCAAGCTTATGAAGAAGAAAGGCCCCTTCGAATGGACTAAACAGGCCGACAAGGTGTTCCAAGAACTCAAGAGGTACCTTACCAACCCACCGGTGATGGTAGCCCCTCGCCCTCAGGAGCCCCTGGTGCTCTACCTTGCAGCCACGCCCTACTCCGCTAGCGCAGCTCTGGTGGCGGTCAGGGAGGAGCGCCAGGCCAAGGCCGCATCGACTGGCCAGGCTGAAGCAGAGCGAGGCCAAGATGGCCTCGCTCGGACTGCGACCACAGCCAGAGAAGGGCAGCCGCAGCAGGAGGGCGCACCCGGGGCGTGGGAGGCTCCTTCAAACGATCAAGAGCTGGGGGCTCCGTTGCCTCAGGAGATGCCTCGACCCCTGGAGGATACAAGCTGCGTCAGCACCCTCACCCTCGTCGAGCACCCCGTGTATTTCGTCAGCACAGTGCTACGGGACGCGAGGGCGCGCTACCCCATGCCTCAAAAGCTCCTCCCCGTGCTATTGGTGGCCTCACGCAAGCTGCGGCACTACTTCCAAGGCCACCCCATCAAGGTCGTCTCGGCATACCCCTTGGAGAGGGTACTTAGGAGCCCCAACTCAGCTGGAAGGGTCGCTGAATGGAACATCGAACTACAAGCATTTCAGCTGGAATTCAGTACGACCAGGGTCATCAAGGGAGCCGCACTTGCGGATTTCGTGGCAGAATGGGCAGATGAAGGAAATATGCCCTAGAGGCAATAATAAAGTTATTATTTATTTCCTTATATCATGATAAATGTTTATTATTCATGCTAGAATTGTATTAACCGGAAACATAATACATGTGTGAATACATAGACAAACAGAGTGTCACTAGTATGCCTCTACTTGACTAGCTCGTTAATCAAAGATGGTTATGTTTCCTAGCCATGAACAAAGAGTTGTTATTTGATTAACAAGATCACATCATTAGGTGAATGATCTGATTGACATGACCCATTCCATTAGCTTAGCACCCGATCGTTTAGTATGTTGCTATTGCTTTCTTCATGACTTATACATGTTCCTATGACTATGAGATTATGCAACTCCCGTTTGCCGGAGGAACACTTTGTGTGCTACCAAACGTCACAACGTAGGTGATTATAAAGGAGCTCTACAGGTGTCTCCAAAGGTACATGTTGGCTTGGCGTATTTCGAGACTAGGATTTGTCACTCCGATTGTCGGAGAGCTATCTCTGGGCCCTCTCGGTAATGCACATCATTTAAGCCTTGCAAGCAATGCAACTAATGAGTCGGTTGCGGGATGATGTATTACAGAATGAGTAAAGAGACTTGCCAGTAACGAGATTGAACTAGGTATTGGATACCGACGATCGAATCTCGGTCAAGTAACATACCGATGACAAAGGGAACAACGTATGTTGTTATGCGGTCTGACCGATAAAGATCTTCGTAGAATATGTAGGAGCCAATATGGGCATCCAGGTCCCGCTATTGGTTATTGACCAGAGACATGTCTCGATCATGTCTACATCGTTCTCGAACCCGTAGGGTCCTGACGCTTAAGGTTTCGATGACAGTTATATTATGAGTTTATGAGTTTTGATGTACCGAAGGAGTTCGGAGTCCCAGATGAGATCGGGGACATGACGAGGAGTCTCAAAATGGTCGAGACGTAAAGATCGATATATTGGACGACTATATTCGGACATCAGAAAGGTTCCGAGTGATTCGGGTATTTTTCAGAGTACCGGGTAGTTACGGGAGAAGCAATGGGCCTTGATGGGCTTTAGTGGGAACAGGAGAAAGGGCCAAGGGGCTGCTGCGCCCCCCCTCCCCTCTGGTCCGAATTGGACTAGGGAAAAGGGGGCCGGCCACCTTTCCATCTCCTCCACTTCCTTCTTCCTTCCTCCCCTCTTGGTGGACTCCTACTAGGACTTGGAGTCCTAGTAGGACTCCATATCCTGGCCGCACCAAGCCTTGGCCGGCCTCCTCCTCCTCCATCCTTTATATACAGGGGCAGGCGGCACCCCATAGACACAGAAGTTGATCTTCGTGATCGTCCCTTAGCCGTGTGCGGTGCCCCCCTCCACCATATTCCACCTCGGTCATATTGTAGCGGTGCTTAGGCGAAGCCCTGCGACAAGAGAACATCAAGATCGTCACCACGCCGTCATGCTGACGGAACTCCTCCCCGACGCTTTGCTGGATTGGAGCCCGGGGATCGTCATCGAGCTGAACGTGTGCTAGAACTCGGAGGTGCCGTAGTTTCGGTGCTTGATCGGTCGGGCCGTGGAGACGTACGACTACATCAACCAAAGTTAACGCTTCCGTTGTTGATCTACAAGGGTACGTAGATCACACTCTCCCCTCTCGTTGCTATGCATCACCATGATCTTGCGTGTGCGTAGGAAATTTTTTGAAATTACTATGTTCCCCAACAGTGGCATCCGAGCCTAGGTTATATATGTTGATGTTATATGCATGAGTAGAACACAAGTGAGTTGTGGGCGATATAAGTCATACTGCTTACCAGCATGTCATACTTTGGTTCGGCGGTATTGTTGGACGAAGCGGCCCGGACCAACATTACGCGTACGCTTACGCGAGACCGGTTCTCCCGACGTGCTTTGCACAGAGGTGGCTTGCGGGTGACAGTTTCTCCAACTTTAGTTGAACCGAGTGTGGCTACGCCCTGTCCTTGCCAAGGTTAAAACAGCACCAACTTGACAAACTATCGTTGTGGTTTTGATGCGTAGGTAAGATTGGTTCTTGCTTAAGCCCGTAGCAGCCACGTAAAACTTGCAAAAACAAAGTAGAGGATGTCTAACTTGTTTTTGCAGGGCATGTTGTGATGTGATATGGTCAAGACATGATGCTAAATTTTATTGTATGAGATGATCATGTTTTGTAACCGAGTTATCGGCAACTGGCAGGAGCCATATGGTTGTCGCTTTATTGTATGCAATGCAATCACGCTGTAATGCTTTACTTTATCACTAAGTGGTAGCGATAGTCGTGGAAGCATAAGATTGGCGAGACGACAACGATGCTACGATGGAGATCAAGGTGTCGCGCCGGTGACGATGGTGATCATGACGGTGCTTCGGAGATGGAGATCACAAGCACAAGATGATGATGGCCATATCATATCACTTATATTGATTGCATGTGATGTTTATCTTTTATACATCTTATCTTCCTTTGATTGACGGTAGCATTATAAGATGATCTCTCACTAATTATCAAGAAGTGTTCTCCCTGAGTATGCACCGTTGCGAAAGTTCTTCGTGCTGGACACCACGTGATGATCGGGTGTGATAGGCTCTACGTTCAAATACAACGGGTGCAAAACAGTTGCACACGCGGAATACTCAGGTTAATACTTGACGAGCCAAGCATATACAGATATGGCCTCGGAACACGGAGACCGAAAGGTCGAGCGTGAATCATATAGTAGATATGATCAACATAGTGATGTTCACCAATGAAACTACTCCATCTCACGTGATGATCGGACATGGTTTAGTTGATTTGGATCACGTGAATCACTTAGAGGATTAGAGGGATGTCTATCTAAGTGGGAGTTCTTAAGTAATATGATTAATTGAACTTTAATTTATCATGAACTTAGTCCTGGTAGTATTAGCATATCTATGTTGTGGATCAATAGCTCGCGTTGTTGCTTTCATATGTTTATTTTGATATGTTCCTAGAGAAAATTGTGTTGAAAGATGTTAGTAGCAATGATGCGGATTGGATCCGTGATCTGAGGTTTATCCTCATTGCTGCACAGAAGAATTATGTCCTTGATGCACCGCTAGGTGACGGGCCTATTGCAGGAGCAGATGCAGACGTTATGAACGTTTGGCTAGCTCAATATGATGACTACTTGATAGTTTAGTGCACCATGCTTAACAGCTTAGAATCGGGACTTCAAAGACGATTTGAACGTCATGGACCATATGAGATGTTCCAGGAGTTGAAGTTAATATTTCAAGCAAATACCCGAGTTGAGAGATATGAAGTCTCCAACAAGTTCTATAGCTAAAAGATGGAGGAGAATCGCTCAACTAGTGAGCATGTGCTCAGATTGTCTGGGTACTACAATCGCTTGAATCAAGTGGGAGTTAATCTTCCAGATAAATAGTGATTGACAGAATTCTCTAGTCACCATCACCAAGTTAGTAGAACTTCGTGATGAACTATAATATGCAAGGGATGACAAAAGTAATTCCCAAGCTCTTCGTGATGCTGAAATCGACGAAGGTAGAAATCAATAAAAACATCAAGTGTTGATGGTTAACAAGACCACTAGTTTCAAGAAAAGGGCAAAGGGAAGAAGGGGAACTTCAAGAAGAACGGCAAGCAAGTTGTTGGTCAAATGAAGAAGCCCAAGTCTAGTCCTAAGCCTGAGACTAAGTGCTTCTACTGCAAAGGGACTGGTCACTAGAAGCGGAACTACCCCAAGTGATTGGCGGATAAGAAGGATGGCAAAGTGAACATAAGTATATTTGATATACATCTTATTGATGTGTACTTTACTAGTGTTTATAGCAACCCCTTAGTATTTGATACTAGTTCAGTTGCTAAGATTAGTAACTCGAAACGGGAGTTGCAGAATAAACAGAGACTAGTTAAGGGTGAAGTGACGATGTGTGTTGGAAGTGGTTCCAAGATTGATATGATCATCATCGCACACTCCCTATAATTTCGGGATTAGTGTTGAACCTAAATAAGTGTTATTTGGTGTTTGCGTTCAGCATGAATATGATTTGATCATGTTCATTGTAATACGGTTATTCATTTAAGTAAGAGAATAAATTGTTTTTCTGTTTACATGAATAAAACCTTATATGGTTACACACCCAATGAAAATAGTTCGTTGGATCTCGATCATAGTGATACACATAATCATAATATTGAAACCAAAAGATGCAAAGTTAATAATGATAGTGCAACTTATTTGTGGCACTGCCGTTTAGGTCATATTGGTGTAAAGCGCATGAAGAAACTCCATGCTGATGGGTTTTTGGAATCACTTGATTATGAATCAGTTGATGCTTGCGAACCATGCCTCATGGGCAAGATGACTAAGACTCCGTTCTTCGGAACAATGGAGCGAGCAAGAGATTTGTTGGAAATCATACATACTGATGTATGTGGTCCGATGAATATTGAGGCTCGCGACAGGTATCATTATTTTCTGATCTTCACAGATGATTTGAGCAGATATGAGTATATCTACTTGATGAAACATAAGTCTGAAACATTTGAAAAGTTCAAAGAATTTCAGAGTGAAGTGAAAAATCATCGTAACAAGAAAATAAAGTTTCTACGATCTGATCGTAGAGAAGAGTATTTGAGTTACGAGTTTGGCCTTCAGTTAAAAAACAATGTGAAATAGTTTCACTACTCACGCCACCTGGAACACCACAATGTAATGGTGTGTCCGAACGTCATAACCGTACTTTATTAGATATGGTGCGATCTATGATGTCTCTTACCGATCTGCCACTATCGTTTTGGGGTTATGCATTAGAGACAGCTGCATTCACGTTAAATAGGGCACCATCTAAATCCGTTGAGACGACACTGTATGAACTATGGTTTGGCAAGAAACCTAAGCTATCGTTTCTTAAAGTTTGAGGTTGCGATGCTTATGTGAAAAACTTCAACCTGATAAGCTCAAACCCAAATCGGAGAAATGTGTCTTCATAGGATATCCAAAGGAAACTATTGGATACACCTTCTATCATAGATCCGAAGGCAAGACTTTTGTTGCTAAATTCGGAAACTTTCTAGAGAAGGAGTTTCTCTCAAAAAAGTGAGTGGGAGGAAAGTAGAAAACTTGATAAGTTAATTGTACCTTCTCCCTTATTGGAAAGTAGTTCATCACAGAAATCTGTTCTTGTGACTACTACACCAATTACTGTGGAAGCTAATGATGTTAATCATGTAACTTCAGATCAAGTTACTACCGAATCTCGTAGGTAAACCAGAGTAAGATCCGCACCAGAGTGGTACGGTAATCCTGTTCCTGAAGTCATGTTACTAGACCATGACGAACTTGCGAACTATGAGGAAGCGATGATGAGCCCAGATTCCGCGAAATGGTTTGAGGCCATGAAATCTGAGATATGATCCATGTATGAGAACAAAGTATGGACTTTGATGGATTTTCCCGATGATCGGCAAGCCATAAAAATAAATGGATCTTCAAGAGGAAGACGGATGCTGATAGTAGTGTTATTATCTACATAGCTAGAATTGTCGCAAAAGGTTTTTGACAAGTTCAAGGTGTTGACTACGATGAGAGATTCTCACTCGTATCTATGCTTAAGTCTGTCCGAATCATGTTAGCAATTGCCGCATTTTATGAAATCTGGCAAATGGATAAACAAAACTGAATTCCTTAATGGATTTATTAAAGAAGAGTTGTATACGATGCAACTAGAAGGTTTTGTCAATCCGAAAGGTGCTAACAAAATGTGCAAGCTCCAGCGATCCATCTATGGACTGGTGCAAGCATCTCGGAGTTAGAATATACACTTTGATGAGTTGATCAAAAGATATAGTTTTATACAGACTTGCGGTGAAGCCTATATTTATAAGAAAGTGAGTGGGAGCACTACTACATTTCTGATAAGTATATGTGAATGACATATTGTTGATCGGAAATAATGTAGAATTATTCTGTAAAGCATAAAGGAGTGTTTAAAAGGAGTTTTTAAAGAAAGACTTTGGTGAAGCTGCTTACATATTGAGCTTCAAGATCTATAGAGATAGATCAAGATGCTTGATAAGTTTTTCCAATGAGTACATACCTTGACAAGATTTTGAAGTAGTTCAAAATGGAGCAGTCAAAGAAAGAGTTCTTGCCTGTATTACAAGGTGTGAAGTTGAGTAAGACTCAAAGCCCGACCACGGCAGAAGATAGAAAGAGAATGAAAGTCATTCCCTATGCCTTGGCCATAGGTTCTATAAAGTATGTCATGCTGTGTACCAGATCTATTGTATACCCTGCACTGATTTGGCAAGGGAGTACAATAGTGATCTAGGAGTAGATCACTGGATAGCGGTCAGAATTATCCTTAGAGAAATAAGGATATGTTTCTCGATTATGGACGTGACAAAAAGGTTCGTCGTAAAGGGTTACGTCGGTGCAAGTTTTTGACACTGATCCAGATGATTCTAAGTCTCAATCTGGATACATATTGAAAGTGGGAGCAATTAGCTAGAGTAGCTCCGTGCAGAGCATTGTAGACATAGAATTTTGCAAAATTCATACGGATCTGAATTTGGCAGGCCCGTTGACTAAATTTCTCTCACAAGCAAAACATGATCACTCTTTGGGTGTTAATCACATAGCGATGTGAACTAGATTATTGAATCTAGTAAACCATTTGGGTGTTAGTCACATGGAGATGTGAACCAATCACATAAAGATGTGAACTATTGGTGTTAATCACATAGCGATGTGAACTAGATTATTGACTCTAGTGCAAGTGGAAGACTGAAGGAAATATGCCCTAGAGGCAATAATAAAGTTATTATTTATTTCCTTATATCATGATAAATGTTTATTATTCATGCTAGAATTGTATTAACCGGAAACATAATACATGTGTGAATACATAGACAAACAGAGTGTCACTAGTATGCCTCTACTTGACTAGCTCGTTAATCAAAGATGGTTATGTTTCCTAACCATGAACAAAGAGTTGTTATTTGATTAACGAGATCACATCATTAGGTGAATGATCTAATTGACATGACCCATTCCATTAGCTTAGCACCCGATCGTTTAGTATGTTGCTATTGCTTTCTTCATGACTTATACATGTTCCTATGACTATGAGATTATGCAACTCCCGTTTGCCGGAGGAACACTTTGTGTGCTACCAAACGTCACAACGTAGGTGATTATAAAGGAGCTCTACAGGTGTCTCCAAAGGTACATGTTGGCTTGGCGTATTTCGAGACTAGGATTTGTCACTCCGATTGTCGGAGAGCTATCTCTGGGCCCTCTCGGTAATGCACATCATTTAAGCCTTGCAAGCAATGCAACTAATGAGTCGGTTGCGGGATGATGTATTACAGAACGAGTAAAGAGACTTGCCAGTAACGAGATTGAACTAGGTATTGGATACCGACGATCGAATCTCGGTCAAGTAACATACCGATGACAAAGGGAACAACGTATGTTGTTATGCGGTCTGACCGATAAAGATCTTCGTAGAATATGTAGGAGCCAATATGGGCATCCAGGTCCCGCTATTGGTTATTGACCAGAGACATGTCTCGGTCATGTCTACATCATTCTCGAACCCGTAGGGTCCTGACGCTTAAGGTTTCGATGACAGTTATATTATGAGTTTATGAGTTTTGATGTACCGAAGGAGTTCGGAGTCCCAGATGAGATCGGGGACATGACGAGGAGTCTCGAAATGGTCGAGATGTAAAGATCGATATATTGGACGACTATATTCGGACATCGGAAAGGTTCCGAGTGATTCGGGTATTTTTCGGAGTACCGGGTAGTTACGGGAGAAGCAATGGGCCTTGATGGGCTTTAGTGGGAACAGGAGAAAGGGCCAAGGGGCTGCTGCGCCCCCCCTCCCCTCTGGTCCGAATTGGACTAGGGAAAAGGGGGCCGGCCACCTTTCCATCTCCTCCACTTCCTTCTCCCTTCCTCCCCTCTTGGTGGACTCCTACTAGGACTTGGAGTCCTAGTAGGACTCCATATCCTGGCCGCACCAAGCCTTGGCCGGCCTCCTCCTCCTCCATCCTTTATATACAGGGGCAGGGGGCACCCCATAGACACAGAAGTTGATCTTCGTGATCGTCCCTTAGCCGTGGGCGGTGCCCCCCTCCGCCATATTCCACCTCGGTCATATTGTAGCGGTGCTTAGGCGAAGCCCTGCGACAAGAGAACATCAAGATCGTCACCACGCCGTCGTGCTGACGGAACTCCTCCCCAACGCTTTGCTGGATCGGAGCCCGGGGATCGTCATCGAGCTGAACGTGTGCTAGAACTCGGAGGTGTCGTAGTTTCGGTGCTTGATCGGTCGGGCCGTGGAGACGTACGACTACATCAACCAAAGTTAACGCTTCCGTTGTCGATCTACAAGGGTACGTAGATCACACTCTCCCCTCTCGTTGCTATGCATCACCATGATCTTGCGTGTGCGTAGGAAATTTTTTGAAATTATTATGTTCCCCAATAGCAGAAGCACCGGGTCTCGAGGCAGGCGAAGACCGGTCACTTTCCCTAGGAAGCGAAGCGCCGAACGGCTGGGTCATGTACTTCGATGGGGCGTTCTCCCGACATGGCGCGGGAGCTGGCGCGGTGCTCGTATCCCCCACTCATGATAAACTCTATTACACCGTGCAACTCTGCTTCCAGCGCGGAGAGAAGGTCTCCAACAATATAGAAGAGTACGAAGGCCTGATAGCAGGCTTGAAAGCCACGATCGCCTTAGGGGTAAAGTGCCTCACCATCAAGGGCGATTCACAGCTCCTCGTCAACTTCTCCAACAAGATATACGAGCCAAAGGACGAGCACATGGAAGCTTACCTCGCTGAAGTCCGCAGGATGGAGAAACAGTTCTGGGGGCTGGAGCTGCAGCATGTGCCTCGCCGAACCAATCATGAGGCCGACGACATTGCCAAGAGGGCGTCTACATGGCTTCCGCAGGAACCTGGCGTCTTCGAGGAGCGGCTCTTCAAGCCCTCGGCGGTGCCGTCGCTATCGGGCATGGCGTAACCAAGGGAGGAGCCTCCTCAGCCGCCTGCCTTGGGAGCTCTGGTCTGCGGCCCGGCCTCAGGGGCACGCCTACTCCTGGCGTTGGAGCCTCAGGAGGGATGTTGGATCCCAGAGCTCAAGGACTACCTGATGCAAGGGATTCTTCCGGAGAACGAGGAGGAGGCGGGGTGTGTGGCACGGCAGGCCACGGCTTATTGCATCCAGGATGGCGAGCTCTACAGGAAGCGGCCAAATGACGTGTCCCTATGTTGCATTTCCAGGGAGCAAGGAAAGGAACTGCTGGATGACAGGCACGAGTGGATCTCAGCTTACTACAAGGAAATTTTGTGTGCTCGGATGACTTCCACACAGAGAAGCGAGAGCATGAACCACATACTAAAGAAAAATTTTGTCAGGGAGAAGCATGATCTCCATCTGTTTGCTCAGCATGTGGACAAGTGCATTCAGACCAGGAAGGCCGTCGAGCACGCAGAGACAGTAGCAAATGAGGTAAACAAAATGTCAATCAAAAACTGCTTAAAAATATGACTACAAAAACAAACAATTTTTTCATTTCTCCGGATCGTAACAGTGCATTTGTGATCATGTAGTCAGAGGTAAAATAACAACAAAGTTTGGCTTCAAAGTTCAGCTATCAAAAGTGTATACAAGGGCAGTGTTTGCAGATTTCAAAGAAACACTCTACCGTAGCACTGCATTTAGAGCAGAACGGTGCCCTAAGAGCCCGACAAAGTATCTCGTACACCACTACAACAGATCGGATGCATTTAACTGGGCAAGGCATAATTTCCAAGTGGTCGCCGATGAAGAGAAAGGTGTCTACGAATATGAGTGCAAACTCTGGACACACACAGGTGAGACTCCTAGCAAAAAAAATTCTAGATTCTCATAGTCATGCACGAAAGCTAACTTATTGAACTTTAAAAGTACATATGCATGTGTAATTCACAAAACTAAATGAAGTTCACTTCTTTAAAAAATGAACAAATAATGAAAAAAAATATGTTTACTAATTTCATGTAGTTCATTTACAGAACAAAAAAAATCATGTGTTTGTCTGCAGGCCTCTTCTGCGTCCATGTCTTATGCATGCTTTCTCATTTGAGAGTACTCAACATTCCTGAGGTGTACATCATGAAAAGATACACCCGTAACGCAAGATCAGATGCAACATTTGTCAGAAGAGACTACGAACAAACAGCACCAGATGGAACCTCGCTTTTTTCCCCTAGAAAATTGCTGACAGAAACAGCAATGGACCTTGCAAACAGAGCGACAAGGTCCGACGCTGGGTGCCACAGAGCGTTGTCTGGTATGAGGGCACTGATAGAGGAAGTTGACATGCTCAACGAAGAAGAAGAAGAAGCAGCAAAACTAAAGCAAGCAGAGAAATCCCAGCATGACAATAATGCCGAGCAAGTAGAAAATACTGAACACATCGGAACTGGTGCTATCAAAAAAGAAATAATTCTTCCACCTCCTGTTTCAAACACAAGAGGAAGGAAGAAAGGGGGAGATGCAACCTAGAAAAAGGTGGCATGCATGGAGAAAAATGATGACAAAAACAGTAAGCCACAGTCTGAGCTGGACAGTGATGGTCACCCACTGGGAATAAGAAGGTGCAAGACATGTAATGAAATCAGCGGCCACAATTCCAGGACGTGTACAAAAAGAAATGAACAAGAAAAACGAGGACATGGAGATGCACAACAAAACAGAAATTCCACTCACAACACTAAGAAATGGACGAAACCGAGACGTTGTAGCATCTGCAAAAAGAGGAAGAGACACAATTCAAGAACCTGCCCCAAAATAAAAAAAAGATCAGAAAATGAGGAAGACGAAGAAGGTGAGATCAAAGAAGAAGATGATGACAGAACTGAAGAAGAAATGGCTTATGAAGAAGCAGATGGAGAAGAGGAGGAAGAAGAAGAGAGTGAAGAGGACGAAGAACGTGAAGAAACTGAAGAAACAGTGGCGTATGAAGAAACAGATGATGAAGATGATGAAGAGGAAGAAGAGAGTGAAGAGACTGAAGAGAGTGAAGAGGACGAAGAACATGAAGGAACAGTGTGAACAAGACCACCACAAGGAAATGCTGCTGTACAGAAAAAACCGAGAACAACACCACTTTCAAAAAACAAGGTAGGAGCAAAGAAGGATGCAGTTCACAGCACTGGAAAACGAAAACCACCATCAACCAGCACGCGGGGATCAAAGAAGGATGTAGTTCACAGCACTGGAAAACCAAAGCAGCCATCAACCAGCACGCGGGGAGCAAAGAAGGATGCAGTCCACAGCGCTGGAAAACCAAAGCAGCCATCAACCAGCACGCGGGGGGCTACAAACACAAAGGTGCAGAGACAAGAACCAGCAACACCGCCATGGAAAACAAAAGAAAGTACGACATTAGACACGCTCCAGTCACCGTGCAGAAGCAGCAGGTTAACGACCAAATAGATGAACAAACAATAAATTAATCGTATGCATAGCAGTTTGCTTATCTCTATGACTTATGTATCAGTTTAATTTTTGTGTAAACACAAATTTCTTGTTGACTATGAATTATTCAACTAAACCATGTAAAAGAGAAAATGGTATATAGAGTATACCATATATATATATAACAGTCTTGAGTAAAACATTGACACATTTTGATTCAAAAACCATGTAAAAAATGTTGTTAGCTCGCTGCAGTCCAACGAGTAGTACATATAAAACGCATTTTAATATGCAGTATGGAACTTGCAAATATGCAGTATGCTTCGAACTATCATGCAATACTATAGACTAACTACATGTAGTACACACCATACAAATTGGGAAAAAATGTGGAAACATGTAGTGCTCAGCTAACATATAAGCAGTTCACATATTGTAACCATGTAAACACAAATTTCCCACTGAATAATAATTGAAGTCGCTTAGATCACAAAAGTGCTTGTTACAAAACACATCAAAAAAGATGAAGCGTTCAACACGCAAAAGTACTTATTACAAATCAACCTCATAACCTTAGCCAATCACGTCAAACGTGATTGTAACCATATGATCCTCGAGTTCAAAGAAGTTGAGGACAACAACTTGCTCAGACTTCAGGCCACTATCAATGACAAATTCCTTCCACCCTTTGTGCAGACACAGCCGCCCGTCAACGCCTACAGTGTACTTGGCTGGTTGAAGGTATCCATTACCAAGAACAACTTGAAGAATTCCTTTCTTCTTGAGCCGGACATACCTAACAGCTCGTTTAGGAATTTTCTGTAAAAAATAATAAAACTGTTTGAGAACGAAACTAGCAGTACAATTCTCATACTGTGCATAGAGATAGATGAAGTGCACAACAGTCCAACGAGTAGTACATATAAAACGCATTTCAATATGCAGTATGGAACTTGCAAATATGCAGTACGCTTCGAACTATCATGCAGTACTATAGACTAGCTACATGTAGTACACACCAAAAAAATGGGAAAAATGTGGAAATATGTAGTGCTCAGCTAATATATAAGCAGTTCACATATTGTAACCATGTAAACTAAAACATAAGCTACATGCACACAAGCATAAAAATAAAAACAAGAAATAAGAACACATTGCAGTACACTTCAAAAAACAAAGAAAAAAGTGCGTTCCTAAAATACTGCAAGTTCAGAATGCAATGGAATTATACAAAAAAACACAAAGAAAAAAAATCATACCTAACGAATCATACCATCTTGTAGTGAGTCTCCACATCTGTTGGCGTAAGCTGATGGACAAAAGGACTCGTGCAGCCAAGGCCACGCCGAATCAAGGCAGAATAGAATGCAGAAATGTTGATCTGGCCCATATCCAATCCTTCCGTGAATACTGTACCATATGCAAGCTGCTCGGCTCGCCCAGTTCGGCACAACACCTTCCCACCACGACGAGCATGACGGGCCTGCGAGCAAGCTGAACAATTGCAGTGTGTCGGCACACCACAACAAATGGCCGCAGCTGAAGAGATACGCACAGGGGCCTGGAGCCATCGCAACAAAAATCTAAAAAGCAAAAAAATAATAATAGGCTGGAGAAAGGAGAGAACTTGCGGCTAGCGCAGAAATGAAATGCAAAGGAAGGGTATAAGTTAGCCTTCATTTATATAAGAGGAATGCAAAAAGGTCAAAACTGAAAATTAAAGGGGACTTAATGGAAATTATGTTCCCAAGAATAAAGGACAATCAATAAAGGCTTATGTTACCAAAGAAAAAGGAACGAAAAAAGAAGGTGTACTTTGACTGCAGCAATTCCCACAAACAAAACCGCAGATCATTAAAAAATAATACTCTGAAAAATTATAATCCACACACCATTTTATGTGTGCAGTTCTCCAAATTTGTACCAGGAAGTTCACTATATGTGTGGATGAAGTGCAGTACATGATAAAAAAAGCAAAAGAGAAGCACTTTCGCAGCATTGGCATAGCCAGTCACAACCTTTTGGCAAAAGGAGGATGCACGCAGTGCAAAATGTGTACACCTGCAACACAGAACTATGACGAATGTTGTGCGCATAGGAGCACAAAAGTAGTGCACACCCGTACACTAAGAAAAAAGGATACGAAAGAGGAAAAACAATAAAGAAAAATGATACCGATGTAGTGCACAAAAATGTAGCCCAGAAAATGTGCAGTACGGTATGCGTGCACATGCAGTATTGAAACTAAATCAATGCAGTGCATGCATGATTTACTAAAAAAAGTAGTGCATGCCCCAACGTTGAAAAAGTAACAAAGGAAAAAAAATTGACCACCCAGGTGCTACCGGACCCAGCCAGTCTCGTAATAGGTCTGCACCCACAGAAGGGGAGTCGTTCTGAGCCACAGTGAATGGGGCCGGTTGCACATGGGCCCACAGGTCATAGAGCATATAGCTAAGAGCGCCGTGTATAAGCGCCCAGATAAGTATACGGAGGAGTTCGACCAATATGCCTCGCCAGCGCTTATAAATAGGTCGGGCGCGCCTTCCGCGAGCGAGGTGGGACTAAACATTAGGACGCACACACAGCGAAACAGGAACCAAGCCGTGCTCACAGCCGACTTGGACCCAAGTACGTCTCTAAACTAGCCGAACACAGGCCCAACAAGGCCGACTAAGAAAAAACAATAAGTTTAAAAAAATGGGGGGGCCCCACCCCCCCCCCCTTTCCCTACCCATCCCGTACCAGTGATTGCAGTAGGTACAAGCAAAAACAAGATGCAGTACGTAGCTGTAAACAATGCAGTGCATTACGTTACATGATGTAGTGAGGTATGGAAATCCAGTTCCCGATTACCCCTACACAAATAAATAAACTCAAAAAACAGTGAAGTACGCACATGTATACACAAGTGTAGTACTGAATTCTAGAAAATGCAGTGCAGGACTATATACTAATGCAGTTCATTATCGCACAGGATGCATGTATAAAACGTAACAAAATGCCCGTTCGCATAGAAAAAAATGGTGGTTAAAAAATGTGCTTATCAAAAATAAAACAAACCCACCTTAAAAAAACCACACGTTCGCATACAACCACCCGATCGGAGAAGTTCCATCGCCACAAGCCCACGATCACAGATGCAAAAACCAACCCACGATCCGCACAACCGCATCATCAGCGCGATCGTGCATTTCATCCGACGAGGCCATCCCACCCCGCGCCCTCCCCTTAAATTCAGACCCCTGCCAAAGGCCTTCTCATCCACAAACAACACAAGTATCCATTGCGCTCCCACCAAAAGCACCAAGCCCTGCCACCGGCGATGACGTTCACCGACGAGTACAAGGGCGACAACGTCGTGGAGGCGCACGGCAACACCAAGTTGCACGTCATCCACACCAACGACAAGAAGCAGATGGCGATCACCCTCGCGCAGTACGAGCGCCACCTCAGCCTCCAGCTCCACAAGATCGTCGGCATTGATCTCGAGTACGACAACGACCCTGAAGCGATGCAGAAACCCGCCCTCTGCCAGCTCTCCATCGGCAAGAATCACCCGATGCTGCTCTTCCAAATGAGCGACAGTGAAAGGTGCACCGTCTTCGACAACTTCCTCGCCGACCCCAGGTACACCTTTGCAGGCTTCTCCATCGACGGCGACAAAACCAGGCTGGAGCGCGTCAAATTGGAGGTCGCCAACTTCGTCGACATCCAGAAGGAGTGGAGGGTGCCTGAGGCAACCAAGCCGTTGGACTCCCTCGGAGACGTCTTCGGCGTGCTCATCGATGACTACTACAACAACATGAAGAAGAACATCACCGACGACGAGCACCAGCGCTGGGCCATCCTGCCTCTGTCCAGGAGGCACATCGAGTACGCGGCAAAGGACGCCTACGCAGCGTACGAGATATGGAACCGCATCACCCTCACGCAGGACGGCCTTCGCCGTGTAAAGCTGGAGAAGGAGGAGCCCCCCAAGAAGCGCGCCAGGAGCAGCTGGGGATGGGGAGAACCTGACTGGTGAAGAAGAAGATGGTGCCGGCCAGGAGCCAACAATGCCAGCGTTCTTTTAGAATTATCATCAAATTTGCTTTCTGTTGTTTGCTTATGTATCGTTAGTTTGCTTGTGTGCTGAACCTAGTTTGCTTGCCATGCACAATCGCTTTGTAATGATGAACTCTGATTATGTTAGTTTGCTTTCTGTTCAACTTAGCTTGCTGGTGATGAAATTGTCGTACAGAATATCTGTGATAATTTGTTTTCTGTTGTCTGCTAATGTATCATTAGATTCGAGCAATGCAGAAAACGAAAAAAGAGTTGCAGTGTGCAAACAGGACGCATGCAGTGCAAGTTGTGTACGAATGCAGTACAGAATCTGTCCAATGAAGTCTTAACATACCCAACAAAGCGGTGCACGAACCTAAATTTGAAACAAGAATACATAAGAGCAAAACCAGAAAATGAAAAACGCAAACACGTAAATAATCAATGAAGTACAGAAATATATGAACGTGCAGTACAGAACCATAATCAACGCATTACTCGTATGATTTACTAAGCAGTGCACTCCCATACATTGGGAAAAAAGATTACATAATAGAAAAAAGACGGAAACAAAAAAATGGCAACTGTACATGTAGTACGTAATGCGTACACATGCAGTATAGAACCCTGATCAATGTAGTGCAAGCTCGCGACATTGAAAAAAAACACCTAAGAAATAAAAATAAAAAGAAAAAAATGACCACCCAGGTGGCACCGGCCCCAGCCAGTCTCGTAATAGGTCTGCGCCCACAGAAGGCGAGTCGTTCTGAGTCACAGTGCATGGGGCCGGCCACACATGGGCCCACAGGTCAGAGAGCATACAGCTGCGAGCGCCGTGATTAAGCGCCCAAATAAGTAACAAGAGGAATTCGACACAGATGCCTCGCCACCGCTTATAAACATGTCGTCCGCGCCTTCCGCGGGCGAGGTGGGACTAAACATTAGACCGCACACAGCGCACCGGGAACCAGCCGTGTGCTCACAGGCCGACCTGGGCCCAATTGCGTCTTCACTACCAGAACACAGGGCCAACAAAAAAAAGAGAGGCCACTGAAAATAAAAAAATGCTACATACCATACACAAACAGAGGCCCAACCACGCGTTCGTAGTTCGCCGTGATATGACAATGCAGTTCGCTATTTTCAAGTAAGAAGTCCTGTTGCTTCTTAAATGCATTCATGTTCACTGAATCACACCCAATCCACCACCTAACGCCAACCACACCATTTATTACTTCCATTACTCGATTGGTTGCATAAAAACTTATCCATTCGTGCTACAGACTAACACAACTCCTCCCCCCGTTCCTCATTTTCCTCAAAACGTAGATCTAGGGTTCATCCCATCCACAGCTCTTCTCTGGAATTCCACTGAACCCGCCATGGACTGTAAGTGCGGGTGCTTGGCAAGGATGGCTCCGGTAGCGGACACATGCGTCTACGGAGAAGGCCTACAGCTCACCAACACCGAGTGGAGCAGCATGCTCGGCTGCCTGATGATACCCAACAGGGGGTTTCGTGCGCCATTTCTTCATCGCCTCACAACCGCAGATCTACAGGAAAGTTGGGTATGTTTTTCCACTCACAATTTTTGCACATAATCTAGACTGCAAAATACACATCTGAATATATAGTTCAATCAATTTGTTCAGTAATATCAACAAAAATACAAAACAGAATTTGTATTCTTGTTCAGATCTGTTAGCTATTAAGACTAGATGCTTCCACCTATCTTTCTTCAGTACAACACCATGTATCGACATATGTACAAAAAAGGGTCAGTAGATAAGTTGCAGTTATCTTAACATGCTGGAGAAGTACACTTTTACTGACATTGCAGTGCACACATGTTGCAGTATAATATATATCCTAGTAAAACTAGGAGTCAATTGCGTATATAAGTTTGTTCATACATTGCAACTACTTTACAAAATACAATCATATGTATGTAACTATTTAAGTAAACATAAACAAATCATACTAAGTATAAAACAAAAACATTTGCTGTTTACTTACAAATTCTTTTTCCACCCATTACAATATGCAGAAACTGCAATCCATAATAAAATTTCATGCTCCGAGTTCAGGGAAGCTTACTTTGGAGACAGAACACAAGAATGGCTATGGAGACATGGAAGCTGACTACCATATCGACTCTGAAGACTGCATCAACATACCTACTGGTTGGAAAGATTTTGTCTCCCAGAATGGCTTTGAGGCCGGAGAAGTGGCCATGGTCTTTTTCTACAAAGAAGAAGACTCCATCAAGTTTACAATATTTGCACTCCACGCTGTCTAATATGAAGCAACCAATATTTCTAATGCTTTGTTTATGCTGTATGCTTTTAAAATTATGTCCAACAGACAATTTGAATGATGCCTATTTAAAGTATGCAACCTCAACTACGTCATTTTATCATCCTTTTTAGACAAAGTTGCTGTTGGCAGTAATGCAGTTCTCTCGAACACATAGTGTGGTACTAATAATAACAAAAGGCAGCCATCTGAAACAGTAACAAGGAAATGCAAATGGTAGAAACTTTGCGCTTAACATACGATGTTCAAAAACAATTATCATAGTATGCAGTTCAAAAAAATCTTATAATAACTATTCAGCTAACACAAGCGTATCATGGACCATCCATTCTAATAGCAGAATAGAAAATTAACAACACTGCTAATGCAGTACAGAAATGCATATTATGCAGTCATCTAGAACACAGAATGTAGTTTAAGAAAAGGAGAAATCTCATAAATAGCCATGACCACTGTAATACAACTACAACGAAGTACGCTACCAAAGAAAATGCAGTGCACTACAACATATGCCGCGACTACAACAAATAAAATTAAAGCACTGAAACTACAGACAATGTGATAGACTGATAGAGGTGTCAATTTCACTCGCACTTCCATAACTCGCCTAAAAATTGTACAGCCACTAAACTATCGAAAAATACACCCGCAAAAATTTACATGGAAGACATGGCAACTTGACGAACAGCATCACCTTTCATTTAAAAACCGCGATTCAAAAAATGACAATTATACCCGCAATACAATGAATTCAAACCTACAACAACAGTAATTACAATATTCAAACACGCGTGGATGGGCAAAAATCAAAAAAATCAACAAGAACAGAGGAGCGAACGAAGCTCACCCGCCCGCACAACCAAAATAGCAAGAAATTGAAAACTAACTCCTAAAAATTAACAAATTATAGCGTGAACGGACCGATTAACACGAAAGCAATCAAACAATTCCTACTAAATAACAACATCCGAGCACAAAAAAAATCGCATCTGACGCGAACACGAACGAACAGAGAAAGCTCGTCCGCCAAATCCCTCGATTTGCAAGCACTCTAGTATATTTTCCTGTAAATTAGAAAGAATAAAGCTAAAATGAGATGCAGACACAAACTGAATCATCCCGCGACACCCGACTCCACATAGAACACACGGGCGGAACACCGGAAAATGAAGCAGTTCTCCCGTGAAGCATTGTAGTGCCCAACGTAAAGAAGATGCAGTGCACTTGCGTTCAGCGTGCAGTGCGGAAGTGTTGTGCAGAATAGTTATTCTGCTAATATTAGTAGAATAGACCATCTATATATATATATATATGCTATCTGTTTTTCTTTCTTTCCTTCGTCCCTTTTTCTTCACGGCCTTAAAAGGTTAAAATGTGTCTTGACTACACAATCTTGACGCGCCATGCATGCTCATTATACCTGGGGGCTTCTTATACAGAAGCTCAATATAATTACATTCCGGGCTCTATGCTCCCTGCACATGTGTTACTTTTCCACATGTACCTTTTCTTCGCCATTATATGCATCGATATGACTTAAGTTTTGGCCAAGCTGGGTTGCCTGGCTCTTGTGTTTATGCCCTACGTTCCCATTAATTCGGCTAGGGCATAAGGGGAGCACCTCTGAGATTGTTACTTCCGGGTCAGCTAGATGTGTACCTCAGACTGGGTGAAGCCAAAAGCTAGCGTTCTTAAGGGAATATTCGGTCGATGAACAAAAGATGACTTTTACTTATTGCAATACATGCCCCCAGATGTTTATATCCTGCTTCTCTTTTCGTAGTTCGGACATGCACATTAATGCATGCGTACCCAGGGAAAGGAACCCTTAATGGAACTATTCTCCCTGGAAGATGTTTCTTACTATCCATGTAATATAACATAGCTAGTTGGGTACTTGTCTGTTCAAGCACTTATGACCCCTATGCCTGGTTTCCACGCATACCCCGGTATTTACATAACTGAGCGGGTATTTGGATACATCCGGACTGTAGAGTCCGGAGGTCGAAGCGAAAAGGTCCGCCATGACAAACGATTTACAATCCGGCTAGGGACAATATATGCCACTTGAAGTACACAGTCACTTAGACTGACTAAATTCTTCTTCTATACCATCCAACAGGCTGTCTAGCCTACAATCCTGTTGGGAATACTTTGCGGCTAATTCTACCTGGTCATACACCAGACTAACAGGGATCTCTTTCCCATCAGACCCCACAGGTCCGACCTCGGTCATGTGGTTCGGGTTAGCCTTGGTATATCGTGTCTTCACCATGGCCCATGCTTCCCTTGCACCTTGTCAGTAGGCAGATATCTTCCATAATCGGAAGCACCGCCGCGCTCCCTTGAGCATCTCTACGAGATCCCCCATGCCCCCTGGCAGGGAGGCGAATGGCCACAAGGCCTGGGCAATGCCCTGCATCACCTGCCGAACTTGTTCATGCAGTTGTGAGAGCTCTGGCAGAAGATCGCCCGCAGACCCGGGCATCTCCTCTTCGGTACGACCCGTCAGCATACCTACAAATATAACTCTGTTAGCTAGTTTCTTCGCTGTACTACATAAAAGTTCGTTCGAGCACTTACTAAAAATGCCGCGTCGAAGCTCCTTATTCTCCTTTACGGAGTCAGCTAGCTGGGCCTGAACATCTTTTAGTTCAACGCCCAGCCGGATATTGGCATCTTGGAGATCGTTTTTCTCCTACCTAACCCGTGTAAACACCCGCTCGCCAGCCTCTAGCTCTCGTTGAGCATGTTGCTCATCCCCTCGCACGACCTTTGGATTCACTCCGGGATCATCTGCAGAATCAACTATTAGATTTGCATGCATGCCGAATACTAACTGGTACATATCATTTCATTCTTTTTAATCAGAACAAGTGTTACCAGATGGGGCCTTCTTGGACTCCTTCATTTCGGCAACTACAGCCCGTAGCTGGGCTTTGCACTCCTCCAGCTCTTGAGATAACTGGGTATTCTTCTCCGTAAGAACCTACACATATAATAATCCTGAAATTAGTTGTGCTCTGTTTCAAGTCTCAGGGGCTACTGATATACATAATTATCAGTTTTTCTTACTCGTATATCCTTTACATACTGGTCCATGGCTCTGGTAAGACCATTTTGAGCTGCTCGGATGTACGCGTCTCCCGAGTTGAAGGCATCGAACGCCTCTTCGGAGAAACCAGGGTCGCGGAGTATGGCCCGGCGACGCCTGTGATTCATGGCACTCTCCACATCAGAATTCGTAACGGACAGCCTATCAGCATCCTCTGTAGGAGGAACATCCGGTGTTGTCCCCACGTTAGCATCTGCCCCTAAGACCGGCTCTGGAGTCCGGCTGGTGGAGGCATGGCCGGCAGGCTCTCCGGACACGGTCCGGCAAGCGTTTTTTTGCCAAGAACCATGGACGTTATTATATTTTAGAGAGGATAACCACGGAGCAGGGTTCTTTTTTCATACCTCTGCGATGGCGTCTGAATCCTGACCGCCTTTCTTTTCAGCCTATCCGGCTTCGGTGCCCCAAGTTGGTGAGCCACCGTGGGTTCGGCATGGCGTCCCGAGGGCCTTCCCTATAAAACACCATATGTGTGTGGTGGGTGAAGTGCAAAAAAGGGATCCTTCTCGGAAGTTGGGACTCCAGTTTTACTTACATGCGATGTGGGGAGCAGGCCAAGATAATCGGCTATGATGGCCACCAAGGCACCGTCTCAGCTTAACTGATAGAATGTCCGATCGGTAAGCTCCACAAATATATCCGGATCTTCTTTGAGTCCGGGGTCGAGGGCCCGGTCAGGGTCCTCTGGCTGTGGAGACGGGCTGTGGACCTCCCTCACAGATTTTCGCATTTCCTGCTATGAAATAGCAAGATAAATATTTATGATGAAGAATGTGGGAAGGTCTGGAGTAAAAGTAGCAGCTCGCCCAGTTTGGGGGGTTGTACATGGAGAATCTGTCCCGTGGCTTAATACGTATGAACTCCTCTTCCTCTCCTTTGAATAAATCGGACAATATTTTCGCTAGAGCAGCAACGGAGTCCAGACCTTTACGGCCGCAGCGGGTGGCATCGTCTTCTCCATTGAAGTTCCACATGGGTTTCCCCCGATACTGAAGTGGCTACACCCCCCGCATTATACATACTGACATAACCTCGATTATTGTCAGTCTTGATTTGGCCAACATTTTTATCCTGCCCATCAGGTAAAGGACCTCTCTGTTATCTTCCTCCTAGGGGCTCCGAGGGCGCCAGCTGCGGCGTTTCTTCAAAGGGGCATTATTAAACTCAGGGAGGCCAATCCGAATAGGGTCCAAAAGGGGGACGTCCTCCATATAAAACCACTCCGAAGGCCAGTCTTCGGATGACTTCTTCGGAGTACCGGACGGGTATCCGGTCCTGGCGATGCGCCATATTTCAGCTCCGCCCACTTGATATATTGATCCCTCCTGTGTACGGGGTACGAGGCAGAATAGCCTCTTCCATTGTACAAATGAGCTTCGCAGCCCAGAAACAGCTTGCAAAGGGCGACGTAGCCGGCGATGTGTAATATGGAGGCGGGAGTAAAGTTATGCAGCTGGAGGTCGTAGAACTCCAGGAGCCCACGGAGGAAACGGATGGATTGGAAATCCGAGTCCCCTTAGTAAGTAAGGGACAACGCATACCCGCTCCCCCATGGATGGGTTGGGAAAGCTTTCCGGTTGCTCCCCGCCGTTATAAGTGGCTAGTCCGGCTCGGACGGGGACCATATACGCAGGAGGGAGAAACCCCTGGGTCTGTAACTCTACTAATTGGTTGTGGGGGACGGAACACTTCTCCCAATTGCCTGGCTTAGTGCTACGGGAGCGAGAGGAGGAGCTGCGATGGCCGGCCATGATGGGATGGACTTTTCTGGGCGCGCTCCGATGGATACTCGACTCTTTAAATAGATGATCTATTCACATGGTTAGGATGGCAAATGTAAAAATGCCCCGACTTCTCGCATTCGCTTGACACGTGGAAGATAGCCATTATTAAAGCACAGAAGCCGAGGAGTGGAACATTCATGGGAAGCTGGACACTACTCATTACAACAGGTACTCAAGATTTGGAGAAGAACCCGCCTTGCAATGCCGAAGACAATCTTCGCGCCGGACTCATCGTCATTGAAGCCTGGTTCAGGGGCTACTGAGGGAGTCCTGGATTAGGGGGTCCTCGGACAGCCGGACTATATACTTTGGCCGGACTGTTGGACTATGAGGATGCAAGATTGAAGACTTCGTCCCGTGTCCGGGTGGGACTCTCTTTTGTGTGGAAGGCAAGCTTGGCAATTCGGATATGTAGATCTCCTCCCTTGTAACCGAATCTGTGTAACCCTAGCCCCCTCCGGTGTCTATATAAACCGGAGGGTTTAGTCCGTAGGACAACAACAATCATAATCATAGTCTAGCTTCTATGGTTTAGCCTCTAAGATCTCGTGGTAGATCAACTCTTGTAATACTCATATCATCAAGATCAATCAAGCAGGAAGTAGGGTATTACCTCCATCGTGAGGGCCCGAACCTGGGTAAACATTGTGTCCCCCGCCTCCTGTTACCATCATCCTTAGACGCAAAGTTCAGGACCCCCTACCCGTGATCCGCCGGTTTTGACACCGACAAGTGGGGCTGCCGCGCTTGCATCGTCGTCCACCGCTGTGGCCTGGTCCACCTGCGACCCATGGTTAGCATAAGCCTGCTCCTGAGATATCAGTGGTACCTTGTGGTGGTTGGTGTTGGCGGGGTTGGCGAGGCTCCTGGGTGTCTCATGGAAGGCCTCGGCTTCCAACATCTCTTCTTCCCAGCCCAGCTCGAGGAACGTGCAGGGGTCGTCCTCTGGCGTGTACTCCTGATCCACCATGTAGGGCACATAGGCTTCCTGAGCTGCCTCTCCGGGACCTCCGCCGAGGCGCCCTGTGCCCCACGCCGCCAAGCATGGTGCGCCTCCCTGGTGGCTGTAGGGTGGCGCTCGACTGGGACCGTGAGGAGCAACGCCCGTACCTACGCCACCCGGGGGAGGCAAGGGCGTGACCATATGTCTGGCACCGGTGGTCGTGCTGACGCTGGAGAGCCCTCCTGGTGCACCTGGGAGCACGCACGCGCAACGAGGCCCGTCGTGCGACCTGGCCACAACTTGAGATGTAAGTAGGGAGCAGAAAGGCGGCGTACCCCTGGCGGCAGCATCCAGCATCTCGGCGATGCGTTCCAGCAACGCGTCGCGGCCGCTCTCCATCAGCCGGCACCGCAGCAGCTCCCGCGCCACCATGAGCGCGGCTCGCATGTTCGCCTGTTCCCGTTGGGTGTGTGGTGCCATCGCTATTGCGTAACTTGAGGATCTTGCGGCGGCCCGTGCACGCCGCGATGTGAGGGTGGAAGGCGTCGGTCCACGCCGCCCGCGTCCCGCTGTGTTCGGCGGTGTGCGGGCCGCCTGGAACACAGAGTTGAGGTCTCCTTGGGCGTACGGTGCCTCCCTGATAGGCCAAGCAGCCCACTAGTCGGCATTGGTCCTCGGGTCGCCAGACATCGAGACCGCAGGGTGTTGGCGGATTAGCTGACGGAAGAGAGGCTTCAGCGCACCCCTACCTGGCGCGCCAAATGTCAGATTATGGGTTCCAGCAAAACCCTTGAGGTTCGAACTCTGGGGTGCGCACGAAGATCTCTCTCCCCCTAGCTCACGCTCTCGCCATGATCTCAAAGCCAAGCTCGCCGAACCCAAGGAACAAGAGACACAAGAGTTTATACTGGTTCAGGCCACCATTGCGGTGTAATACCCTACTCTAGTGTGGTGTGGTGGATTGCCTTGTAGGCTGGGGATGAACAAGTACAAGGGAAGAACGGCCTCCTGAGGAGAGGTTTTCTTGAGCTCGATGATCTTGTGTGGTTGCCTTGGTGGAATGGATCCATTCCAAGATGAGTCCCCCTCCTAAGGTGGTGGCTAGTCCTATTTATAGAGGCCCAGGTCCTCTTCCCAAATATTAGGCGGGAAGGGAACCCACAACGTCCAATTTGAAGGGGGACAACTAGTACAAGTTATCTTGACAAAAGGTGGTCTTCGCCTGCCAAAGGCTCTGGTGGTGACACCGTTGTGGGCTCCGTGATGACCTTCGTCCTGCAGTCCTGCCGGTCTTGGTCTCATTGCACCGATATGGAAACCTTTGCCTGATGCCTCGAGACTCCTCGCCTACACCTGCCTCTTTAGCACCAAAGAGGCAACTGGTACTCTGCGCGCACTGGCGCCCGCCTGGCCTTGGTTGTCATGGCTCACATCACGGAAACCTCATGAGGTGCCCCTCGCCTTGATCTCTCCGCTCCTCGTGAGCCAGCCTAGTGAGGCTGCCCCTGAGGAGGTCTTGGTGTCGTCCGCCTCGCGAGGGACTTGAGTTTTTGTTGATGAAGATGGGCCGTACCAGGCCGCTGTTGGAGCCACGACCTGGGCCGCAGGCAGGCAAGTCTGGGTACCCCCATTCCCAGGACGCTGACAGGGGCGGCAGACCCTCTTTTAGGCGGCCCTGTTGGACAAGGAGAGCCTCATCGCTGCATTCCTAGGATGTGAATACATATTCCAGACAGCTTGCTCCATCACTGATGACCTATTACTTTACTTATTAGGCGTCCTTAGGGCAACTTCAACGCGGATCTCCAAATGGACATCATCAAATGTCCACCAACACGTCCAAACGTGTCCGCGGACAGCGTGCGGAGCGCCGGCCACCCAACCATGGGCATCCAAATTCCTCTGCTCATTTTTTGTATGCATGGATTACTAAAAATAATTCAACATACAAATCACAATTCTCCAATAATTGGAAGAGGTCAATGCAATAATAATTCAAATATAAATATGAGTAAGGGCGGTCCTAATTCTTTGGCAAAAGTGTCGGCTGGGTCCTAATTCTTTCAAAATGCATACCTAGGTCCTAAATCTTTCTAAGTTGTTCACGCGAGGTCCTTTTTTCATCTCACCGCCGTTGACCAGCTCGCGTGGCGCTTTGACCTCTGCCACGTTGACTCGAGGGCCCACGCGGGAGATTTCCCGTGGCTTGCGGTTGGGAATTTAAGAAATGTGGCCCCGGGAGTTTATACTTTCCTTATTACACAATCCCTAGATCTTCTGCTTTCTCTCTCCCTCTCTTTGGCGTCGTCGCCATCGCCACCATGTCCGCCGCCGCTAGCTCATCTACCCTGAAGCGCCACAGGAAGATGGTTGTCCAATAATGCCATGTCTCCCCATCCTAGTTCCATTGTCCTCCTCTAGTGGGTTCTTCTTTCTCTTCTTTCTAGGCCTACCAACTTCTCATACTTTGGTGGTAGCATTTGACCTTAATCCTAGGTGTGAGGGCATATTTCTCCCTAAGTGGTTTTGGTGATTGATGAAAATGCATTTGCGGACTAATCGTGTGCATTGAGCATTTTAGATATCTCATGTCTAGGCACTAGACGATTCGACGCCCCTCAGAGCCTTTCGAAGACGATGTTTTTTCTTCGTTTCTTTTCGATGGATTTGAGTCGTAGGAAAGCTGTACTATTAAGAGGGGGTCCGCTTCGGAAAGGTATGGGTGGAATCAGCACGTACACAGCCCCATATGCACCCAAGCCTCCTTCCCATCTCCCAAGCCTTTCCTATGTTTTCTGTGGTCTTTTCAACATCTTGCCAGCGGTAGTACCGCTTGTGCGGTAGTAACGCTGGTACTTCCTTGGTACTACCGCTTAGGGCTTCCCCGAGCGTGCAACTTTCGGCTGTCTGTTTGTAATTCACGGTAGTAGGGCGGTAGTACTGCGGTAGTACCATTCGGCGGTACTACAACCCGTACTACCGCTTGCGGGGTTTTCTTATATGCAAGGTTCTATTCCCACTCTGACTCAAGCGGTAGTAGAGTGGCACTAGGACGGTAGTACCACTTGGCATGGTACTGCCGCACCTGGCACCCTCTACTACCGCTGCCTCTCCAGGACTAAGACCCAAGGCGGTAGTACCGCCCGGGTCAGCGGTAGTACCGCTGCGGCGGCACTACCGTAGATACACTCTGTGTAGTCTTACGCCTGTGCAGAGTTGTACCGCCTAAGCGGTAGTACCGCTTAGCTAAGGGCTGGGAAGAAAATGGTTGGATTTTGGGTCCCCTATATAAAGGGGGGTGCTTCTTCCTCCTAGAGTTGACCTCTTCCCTCCCAAGCTCCATTGTTGCTCAAAGCTCTGTTTTCACCCGATCTCTCTCCCTAGCCAGTCAAACTTGTTAATTTTCTAGGGATTGGTTGAGAAGGCCCCAATCTATAGTTCCACTAAGAGAAATTTGGTCCCCCCCACTAATTCCTTGCGGATCTTGTTACTCTTGGGTGTTTGAGCACCCTAGATGGTTGAGGTCACCGCGGAGCCATATTCCATTGTGGTGAAGCTTCGTGGTGTCGTTGGGAGCCTCCAATTAAGTTGTGGAGATTGCCCCAACCTTGTTTGGAAAGGTTCGGTCGCCGCCTCCAAGGGCACCAATAGTGGAATCATGGCATCTCACATTGTGTGAGGGCGTGAGGAGAATACGGTGGCCCTAGTGGCTTCTTGGGGAGCATTGTGCCTCCACACCACTCCAACAGAGATGTACTTCCTCTCAAAGGGAAGGAACTTCGGTAACACACCCTCGTCTCCACCGGGTTCCACTCTTGTTTATCACTCACCTTCACTTTTGCAAGCTTATATTGTGTTGTATCCCTTGCTTGCTTTTGAGCTTGTTATTGTTGCATTTTATAGGTTGCTCACTTAGTTGCATATCTAGACAACCTACTTTGATGCAACGTTTAATTTGGTAAAGAAAAGCTAAAAATTGTTAGTTGCCTATTCACCCCCCCTCTAGTCAACTATATTGATCCTTTCAATTGGTATCAGAGCCTCGTCTCTTTATTAAGGACTTTACCATACGAAGAGTATGACTGACACCGTAGACGGTGGGGAGGAGCACCCCGGTGTGATTCCGTCCTCGTGTACGGCCGATGGGGGATCCTCGGTCTCTCGTGAGGAGTTCAATGCGGCTTTGGACACATTGAAAACCTCCATGACGACCGAGGTTGAAGGCATGTTCAACAAGTTTTTAGAAGGTCTTAAATTATCCACCGCACCAATGAAAGTGGGTGATCCCTCTAACAAGGTGACGGATGCTAACTCCGACAAGGGGGAAGCTACTAGTGATAAAGTTCCTTGGTCTAGTGGTAGAAGTGGAAATGGCATCTTTGCCCATGTTGAACAACCCCTTACTTTGTTGGGGAACGTAGCATGCAATTTCAAAAAAATTCCTACGATCATGCAAGATCTATCTAGGAGATGCATAGCAATGAGAGGGGAGAGTGTGTCCACGTACCCTCGTAGACCGAAAGCAGAAGCGTTAGTTAACGCGATTGATGTAGTCGAACATCTTCACGATCCAACCGATCCAAGTACCGAACGTATGGCACCTCCGTGTTTAGTACATGTTCAGCTCGATGAAGTCCCTCGAGCTCTTGATCCAGTAGAGCGTCGAGGGAGAGTTCCAATAGCACGATGGCGTGGTGATGGTGATGGTGATGTGATCCGCGCAAGGCTTCGCCTAAGCACTACGACAGTATGACCGGAGGAGTAAACTGTGGAGGGGGCACCGCACACGGCTAAGAGATTTATTGGTGTGCCCCCCCCCCCCCCCCCCCCCCCCCTGTATATAAAGGTTGGAGGAGGAGGCCGGTGGCCAGGAGGGGCGCACCATGGGGGATTCCTAGGAGTCCAAGTAGGATTCGCCCCCCTCCTTTTCCTTTCTCCACCGGAGGGAATAGGAAGGAGAGGGAGAGGGAAAGGGAAGGGGGTGCCGCCCCCTCCTCCTTGTCCTATTCGGACTCCCTAGGAGGGGGCATGCGGCCAACCCCCATGGGCTTCCCTCTCTCTCCCTTTAGGCCCATGTTGGCCCAACACTTCCCCGGGGGGTTCCGGTAGCCCCTCGGTTCTCTGGAAAAAAATACCCAAATCACTCGGAACCATTCCGATGTCTGAATATAACATTCCAATATATGAATCTTTACCTCTCGACCATTTCGAGACTCCTCGTCATGTTCGTGATCTCATCCAGGACTCAGAACAATCTTGGGTCACCAGAACACATAACTCATAATATAAATCGTCATCGAACGTTAAGCGTGCGGACCCTATGGGTTCAAGAACTATGTAGACATGACCGAGACATATCTCCGGTCAATAACCAATAGCGGAACCTGGATGCTCATATTGGTTCCTACATATTCTACGAAGATCTGTACCGGTCAAACCGCATAATAACATACGTTATTCCCTTTGTCATTGGTATGTTACTTGGCCGAGATTCGATCGTCGGTATCCTTATACCTAGTTCAATCTGGTTACCAGCAAGTCTCTTTACTCGTTCCATAGTGCATCATCCCGTAACTAACTCATTAGTCACATTGCTTGCAAGGCTTATAGTGATATGCATTACCGAGAGGTCCCAGAAATACCTCTCCAAAACTCGAAGTGAGAAATCCTAATCTTGATCTATGCCAACCCAACAAACACCTTCGGAGACACCTGTAGAGCATGTTTATAATCACCCAGTTATGTTGTGACATTTGATAGCACATAGGGTGTTCCTCCGGTATTCGGTAGTTGCATAATCTCATAGTTAGAGGAATATGTATGAGTCATGAAGAAAGCAATAGCAATAAAACTTAACGATCATTATGCTAAGCTAACAGATGGGTCTTTCCCATCACATCATTCTCCCAATGATGTGATCCCATTCATCAAATGACATCACATATCTATGGTTAGGAAACTTAGCCATCTTTGATTAATGAGCTAGTCAAGTAGAGGCATACTAGAGGTGCGCGCCGGTCCTAAACAAACGGTTTTTAACCCCTTTCCGCGACGGCATATGGAACCGTCTCCAAGTGAGTGTGGGCGATAGGGGGGGTCCTTCCCACACGACCCAGAAACCATCGAGGATAGGGAGCCTTGATGCATACAGTTGTCCCTATATATAACCGTTTCCGACATCTCGAATATCCCAAACGCTTCATCCTTGCTACTCGTTTGTTCTCGCATTGCCATCGCAGTCGGAGTTTTGTGGTTCTGCCTAAAACCAGGCAGATTCTAGGCACAAGAGCTTTCCAGGCAGATTCTAGGCAGATTCCAGGCACGGGAGATTTACGATGCCTGGCACATCACAAACAGTTCATGGTTATAAACCGTGTACAATAGGTAGAAAATCACACACATTTAGTTTTCCGGCACCGTATGTGATAGTGTCTGACATCACACATGCTTTGCGAATGGCAACTGTGTGCAAGCTTGAACATGTTTCCTCTCTGTGAACCATCTTGGATTATGGTGTATATCGCAAACGTTTGTGTTTTACCAACCGTGTGTGCTGTAATGACCTGCACAACGTAATTTCACCCTAATTTAATTGCTGCTATTTAAAATTGTACCTAATTTAAACTTGAAAGTAGGCTATAGCTTTATTCACATCCATCAGGTTCAAACAACCAATGCATTATTCGATTCACAGGTACATATGTTTAAGAATTACAGAAGCACCAAATAAAGAATGATGTACTAGGGTTCTATACTTGTACTATTACAGATGGTAAAGAAAGAGGCGACAGACATTCCAGTTGCTGAACAAGGTGAAGCAGAATGGCCCTATTGTGCTCTCCTAGATGCAGAAGGCATGCAGGACTCTAGTCCAACCCCTTGTGATGGCCGACTGCCAATCATGTAGTTTGAGAGGTAATCTTGAGTAAACTGCTTCAGGATGCACTGCAAAACAAAAAAGATTCAGATATTGTCATCTAACACAACTCATTACGGGCAGTAAAAAGAAGGCTACAAGGTTCTTACTTACCATCCTGCAGTTCACTGTTGTCTTGCATAAAGTGTAAACAAATAGTTTGATTGACATCTTTTTACCCATTTTAGTAACAATCTTTATTAGTTTCCTCACTTGATGCTGGTTAATGAATATCTCATTGCCCCATGCGCAGAAAGGGTCGAAGTGTGGATCTTTGGCAATGATATATGTACCTAAAAGCAACAAGTTAATATTAGAAGCTAAACAACAATTGAAAAATAATGTAGTACAACATTCCATCCATCCCATTATATAAGATTTTATTACATGTATATCTAGACATCATCAGAACATTAAGGTAGCACTCTTCCTTGTTGCTATGTAGCCTGGGATTGCATATCTAGTCATTCAGTACAATGCATGTTGCTAAACAACAATTGAAAAACGAAAAGGCATGTTAACTGCAATATCCTTAACAACAACCAAATATCGTAATTCATAGTGGTATTGTTGAAACTGTTATTGATGAAATTGAACCGCACAACAAATAGTTGCACATATAGAGCATCACATTCTGAAGAATTGAAATAAACAAGTCATAAGGACATCTCTAGGCGATCCTTAAAAAGTTAAAGGACTAAAACCCTTAGTGGATATATATATACTCCAGCAATTTTTGGCCTTTTCTAGTCGATCCCCTAAACTTAAGGTTGTAAACTTCAATTTGATCAAGTTCAAAGCAGGTTCAACCAAAAGTAGGATGCATTCAAACATAAACATAGATAGTTTTGCATAACCGAACATAAAACATAAATTTAAACTAAGCTAAACTACTTTCGGTCGAAGTAGAGGTCGAGCCAATCCTTCCTTGTCATGTACGGTGTGCCGTGAGCCGGGTCCGGGCCAGTACCGTCGTCGGGGTCGTTGGGGAAGGCACTCCTCCACTCGTCGATGTCGATCTCCTCGTCCTGGGGGGCCACCTCGGCGCCCTCCGCGCCGTCGTCGCCGTCGCCTTTGACCTCGCCATCAGAGGAGAGCACAATAACCTCGCTGCCCTCCTCACCGCCATCCTCGTCGCCTTCGACCTCATAATTGGAGGAGAGCGCGATAACCTCGCCGCCCTCCGCACCGGTAAAGATCGCCCGCTCCGTCTCCACGAGCTCCAGGTGCTTACGGTGGAGCTCTTTCATGTAGGCCTCGTTGGCGGCCTCGGCCTCAAGACGCTCCCATGCCTCGCGGTCCTCCCGCGCCATAGCCGAGCTCACCACCCCTGGCTCCGACAGAACGAGGTGGACCAGACATGTGTCGAAGGGGAAATTGAGCCTTGCTGCCACGCCGTGGTAGCGGACCTGCCAGCGGTCGTACTCCATGGCCGCGAGCTCGGCCGTGTGGAAGCTACCGAGCCACCGGCAGGTGTGGGTCTCTCGATTTGTAATCTCGGCGACCCACGTCCCCCACCGCCGCTGCCGGACCCCGAGGTAGGACTTCGTCGGCTGTCGGGTCTGGGGGAGGACAGAGAAGTCCTCGATATGGCTTAGGGGCACAGCGGCGGGCGGATCGAGGGACCGGTGACAGCGGATCGGGCCCGCGGATGACGACGGGGACACCTCGGCGGCCACCTCACCGGCATCGGGCGAAAAGGCCGCGATAAACCTCTTTTTGGCCATTGGCTACTCGAGCTCCCCAGCACACAGGAAGGGGTTGAGGATGGAGGCGCCAACGATGGCGGCGACCTACTAATGGTTTCGAGGGTTGTGTGTGTCTGTGTGAGCGGAGGTTGTGTTTGAGGAAATATTGCGGCAACTGAAAATTTTACTAGGCGGGAGTAACAAGGCGGGGCTACTGAAAATTTGGATCAAGGACAAGCAGATATTTTTGAGATTGCGAGGAATGCAGAGGCGGGAGTAAAATGCCGGGGCTATTGGAAATTTGAATCAAGGGACTGAAGCAGAGAGGGATGCAGAGGCGGGAGTTTTGGGGGAGCGATCTAGTGTGCTTGACACACCGGCTGTGGACTGTAGCCGACGCACCTTCTCGCATAAGCCATAGGTGTACTATACACCGACGGTGCTCCAAGATATTTTGTACTACATTTCACATGGTTGCTGATAATAAACCGTGTGCGATCTACTTGATTTTTCATCTTGATTTGAATTACATAATGGGGTCACAGTGGCAATGGATGGTGTTTGAATTGCTAGACCTTTTATTTGCAGTGAACATGCAACTGTATGTGTGGCATAAAAGAATTGGAATTATTTAGGGTTCGTTTGGACATTTCATACATTAAACTGGTTTTCTAGCCATTTCAGGTGCACAATTCAAAATAAAACTACATGCACATGCTCCGGTGCATACAAATTGGTTGAAAGATCAAATCTGTGTCCTTCAGTGCATGCTTAGGTCCCATGGAAGAAATGGGAATGATTTTTTTGGGGTTTGTTTGGCCTTTTTTATACATTAACTAGGTTTTCTAGTCATTTTATGCGCATAATTCAAATTTGAACTACAAGCACATGCTCCTATGCACCAAAGTTAGTTGAAAAATCACATGTGTGTCCTTGGGTGAATTTCTAGGTCCCATGCAAGAGATGGGAATGAAATTCAAACACCAGGGCACTGTTGATTGCCGACAAAATGTTGAGATGCCTGGTTTTTAAATTCTAGTAAAACCAAAACTCGTCTAAAATTCATGAAACTTGGCATGCTATCATGGAGCGGCATCAACATGCCGTGGTGAAAATTTTGCCCCATTTGGGCTGGTTTGGGTATAAGTTTCTGACAAATCAGAGCTTCTCACAACAAGCATGATGGTTTCTATACGGAACGTACCACCTTTGGGGACGAGGCGATATCCGTTTCCTCTTATTGCTTTCAAAAAATTCCTAGTGTCAACATAGAACAATAGGAGTGTTGTGTTCAATCTTGGAATTTTCCGGGGTTCATTTGGCCTTTTTATACATTAATTGGGTTTTCTAGGAATTTTATATGCATAATTAAAATTTGAACTACAAGCACATGCTCCAATGCATAAAAGTTGGTTGAAAAATCATGTGTGTGTCCTTGGGTGAATTTCTAGGGCCCACGCAAGAGATGGGGATGAATTTCAAACACCATGGCACTGTTGATTGCCGGCAAAACGTTGAGATGCCTGGTTTTTAAATTCTAGTAAATCCAAAACTCGTCTAAAATTCATGAAACATGGAATGCTATCATGGAGTGGCATCAACATCCCGCGCTAAAAAATTTGTCCCATTTGGGACAGGTTCGGGTATAAGATTCTCACAACAAGCATGATGGTTTCGGTAGGGAACGTCCCACCTTTGGGGACGAAACGATATCCGTTGCCTCTTATTGCTTTCAAAAAATTCTCATGTCAACATAGGACAACAGGAGTGTTGTGTCAATTTTTGGGATTTTTCGGGTTCGTTCGTATATTTTTATGCATTAACTGAGTTTTCAATGCATTTATGTGCTTAATTCAAATTGGAACTACATGCACATGCTCCAATACATCAAAGTTGGTTGAAAAATCACATGTGTGTCCTTGGGTGAATTTCTAGGTCCCATGCAAGAGATGGGAATGAATTTCAAACAACAGGGCACTATTGATTGCCGGCAAAACATTGAGATGCTTGGTTTTTAAATTCTAGTAAATCCAAAACTCGTCTAAAATTCATGAAACTTGGCATGCTATCATGGAGCGGCATCAACATGCCGTGGTGAAAATTTTGCCCCATTTGGGCAGGTTTGGGTATAAGTTTCTCACAAATCAGAGCTTCTCACAACAAGCATGATGGTTTCGATAGGGAACGTACCACATTTGGGGACGAGGCAATATCCGTTGCCTCTTATTGCTTTCAAAATATTCCTAGTGTCAACATAGAGCAATAGGAGTGTTGTGCTCAATCTTGGAATTTTCCGGGGTTTGTTTGGCCTTTTTATACATTAACTGGGTTTTCTAGGCATTTTATATGCATAATTCCAATTTGAACTACAAGTACATGCTCCAATGCACAAAAGTTGGTTGAAAAATCACATGTGTGTCCTTGGGTGAATTTCTAGGTCCCATGCAAGAGATGGGGATGAATTTCAAACACCATGGCACTGTTGATTGCTGGCAAAATGTTGAGACGCCTGGTTTTTAAATTCTAGTAAATCGAAAACTCGTCTGAAATTCATGAAACTTGCATGCTATCATGGAGCGGCATCAACATCCTGTGCTAAAAAATTTGTCCCATTTGGGGCAGGTTCGGGTATATGCTTCTCACAAACCAGAGCTTCTCACAACAAGCATGATGGTTTCGGTTGGGAACGTCCCACCTTTGGGGACGAAACGATATCCGTTGCCTCTTATTGCTTTCAAAAAATTTCTTGTGTCAACATAGAACAACAGGAGTGTTGTGTCAATTTTTGGGATGTTTCGGGGTCCATTTGGTCATTTTTATGTATTAACTGGGTTTTCTAGGCATTTTATGTGCATAATTCAAATTTGAACTACAAGCACATGCTCCAATGCACCAAAGTTGGTTGAAAAATCACATGTGTGGCCTTGGGTGAATTTCTAGGTCCCATGCAAGAGATGGGAATGAAATTCAAATACCATGGCACTGTTGATTGCCGGCAAAACGTTGAGATGCCTGGTTTTTAAATTCTAGTAAATCCAAAACTCGTCTAAAATTCATGAAACTTGGCATGCTATCATGGAGCGGCATCAACATGCCGTGGTGAAAATTTTGCCCCATTTGGGCAGGTTTGGGTATAAGTTTCTCACAAATCAGAGCTTCTCACAACAAGCATGATGGTTTCGATAGGGAACGTCCCACCTTTGGGGACGAGGCGATATCCATTGCCTTTTATTGTTTTCAAAATATTCCTAGTGTCAACATAGAACAATAGGAGTGTTGTGTTCAATCTTGAAATTTTCTGGGGTTCGTTTGGCCTTTTTATACATTAACTAGGTTTTCTAGGTATTTTATATGCATAATTCAAATTTGAACTACAAGCACATGCTCCAATGCACAAAAGTTGGTTGAAAAATCACATGTGTGTCCTTGGGTGAATTTCTAGGTCCCATGCAAGAGATGGGGATGAATTTCAAACACCATGGCACTATTGATTGCTGGCAAAATGTTGAGATGCCTGGTTTTTAAATTCTAGTAAATCCAAAACTCGTCTGAAATTCATGAAACTTGCATGCTATCATGGAGCGGCATCAACATCCTGTTCTAAAAAATTTGTCCCATTTGGTGCAGGTTCGGGTATATGCTTCTCACAAACCAGAGCTTCTCACAACAAGCATGATGGTTTCGGTAGGGAACGTCCCACCTTTGGGGACGAAACGATATCCGTTGCCTCTTATTGCTTTCAAAAAATTTCTTGTGTCAACATAGAACAACAGGAGTGTTGTGTCAATTTTTGGGATGTTTCGGGGTCCATTTGGACATTTTTATGTATTAACTGGGTTTTCTAGGCATTTTATGTGCATAATTCAAATTTGAACTACAAGCACATGCTCCAAGTGCATATAAATTGGTTGAAAAATCAAATCTATGTCCTTGGGTGCATGCTTAGGTCCCATGCAATAAATGGGAATGAATTTCAAACACCGGGGCACCGTTGATTGCTGACAATACATTGAGATGCCTGGTTTTTAAATTCTAGTAAATCCAAAGCTCGTCTGAAATTCATGAAACTTGGCATGCTATCATGGAATGGCGCCCGACATGATGTGGTATTTTTCGCGTCCATTTTGAGAGAAGGCGCACTCGAATAATGATAGCCAACAAAGGCATTTTGAAAAAATAGCTACCACTTAATATCTCAAACGTTTGTATAATTCAAAACGTGTGCGTTCTGTTAACCATTCACGTGACGCCACGTGTATTTGTTTTAATGGTTGTAGGAGGTGCCGTGCGGACAGCTGCTTGACCTTGACTGAACAGGAGTCGTGCGAACATAGTCCGGTGCGCAGGCTGACCGAGAAGCATGCAAGCTGTCCTCCAATGCGCAGGCTCACCGGGAAGCGTGCGAGCTTTACGCTGCGTAGGCTCACTGGGAATCGAGCCCTTTGACTTCCATCGCCGCCCGCCTTCCTCTCCATTAATGGTGCCCGAGGCGCTGTTTAATACGGGCGGCCTTACTGTTCGCCTCCCATCCCCCCTGCAGACCTCCACCGCCATGGCGCAGAATGATCATCTGCCACTAGTCTTCAAGTTTGGTGAAGTCGACTCCGAGACGGAGGAGATAGAAAATAAGGAGGAATGGCGCCTCATGGACATGGCCCAGAATGAGCTGGGCGCGGCGGTTGCTGCCCCCGTTCCCGTCCCAGCTCCCATCCACGCGCCTGCGCCAGCGACCATCCCCGTAGCATTGACGGGCTGGTCGCCGAGCACTATCGCTAAGCTCGAAGCCGCCGGCGTTAGCGAGGTCTTCACGGACCAGCACAAGCTCGTGTACATGCCAGCGCCAGCGTCCGTGCCCATGCCCGTGTGCGCCCCTCCGCCCACCGTGCCGCTGGCACCCATGCGTTTGGCTGCATCCACCACGCCCGTGCGCGCCCCTCGACCCACCACGGCGCCGGTCCCCATGCATTTTGCTGCACCCGCCGCGCACGTGCCCGTGCCGTGCGTGCCCCCCTCAATGGCATGGGACGCTGCCGTCGACACTACCTCTCAGGGGCGCCAGTTGCCGTCCTCCCGCGCCCCGCTCGTCGATCGCGCGACGACATGATGTTTGATTTACAAGTGAAGAACATTTTGTGCTGCCTTGAAGACTTCAACAACGGCGCCCCGGAGGACGACAACAACAATGATGGCACAGAACACCGCCTCCGCCGCCGCCGGGAATAGTTTTTTGGGGCTTTAATATTGTATCTCAAATTCTCGATCATATGAATATAAATTCGCAGTGTGACTGAATGAAAGATATGATTTGGACGAACTTGTGTTTTTCTCTCTTAATGTACAGACTTATCAAACGATTTTCTTTTGAAAAAAACCTCAACAGTTTTTAAATATAAAACACTCATCGCAAACATTTTAGTTAGAACACCCATATGCAAACCGACAGCTTCCCCAGGAAGCCAAGGGAAAATGTGCCAAGCAAGATTTCTGCATCCCTTCAATGCAAACGGTTGTTTTGCATGACCCGTGTGCAACCACGTACAAACAATTGGGTAAGATTTGCACATCTGTCATTTTGGGTATGTTGCCATTTCTCAAACTGGAAAGATTGACATTTGTTTATCTAGTAACATTTCCATTTGTCAACCTTGTAACACTGCGATTTGTCAAAATATACAGCTACAAATCACGGCACTATCTAATTTTTGCAACTAAAATCACTAGCATTGTTCATATGGACACCACTAGCAAGCGTGAGTTCATGGACGCATATGCAAATGTACAATTGATTACATACAACAGCTCATCAACCCACAACGACAACAAGGATACACGTTGGATTATAGATCATTTCCAACAAAACATTCTAGTAAAGTTTTTCTCACACAACAAATAACAAAGCGATGAAATGAACTTCATCTCAACCACTCGTCGGTGTTGGAAACGCTAGCTTTGAACCAAAAGTGATTCTCTGGGAAGGGCCAACTACTGTCAATCTCGAGACCAACGCAGGACTGATCATCCAGGCTGAAGCGGCCTATTTCAATACCCATATTCGGATGGTAGGGAAGCATAGTAATGTCCGAGGTATAGATACAATTGCTTCTCATAAATGGTAGTAATGTTGTGTCAACAGCAGCTGGATCTCCTTCCACCATCATTGGATAGTTTTGTCCAAGAAAGAGCGAGTTTCGTCCAAGACTTTCAATACTGAACCAGGGAGAAGGTGTTGGCGCTAGTACACCAGTATCCATCCCGAATACCCTGCAACGGATGTTGGAATAGGTCCTGAGAGTGCAACCATACGAGACAACACCTACTTCCTTAGTAACATCAGCAGTGCCCCGTATACAGACAAGAAGAGGTGATCCATCGGAATAAGTTGCCAAGCGCCACTAAGTATATGGGTCCTGCTCGTCCTCATGCTCGTGAATAAAATTTTCAAGTATAGGTGGTGGAATGTCCACATGACCTTGGAAACACAAGAAGTTTAATTAATAAAGGGAAACTAGGTAACCCTCATGCATGTGGACGAAACAATTATAATTACGATGGAAGACAAACGTACCGAAATCATGAGGATTCCATGCAAAAACAGTGCCACGAGTGGTGGCAGCAAACACAAGATCCTTGTATTGAATTGCATCACAGTACTCATCCGTGTATAGAAACTGATTTTTGAGCAATATCCATCGAGGCGTGGAAGTAAGGAAGGCAACAAGCTTGTCGAAGATAGCAACAACTTCATAGTTCGTGTAATCCCAAGAGCGGTTGGGAACTCGACAAATTGCTATCTTTCATAGACGGCAGTTACCATGATCGTATTTGAACTCACGTAGACCATCTGTGTGCTCAAACTATGGGCAGTCTGATATTTTTGGAAGTGGAACCCGGTGACGAGTGTACACATTCACAAGTTCCCACTTGCAGTTGTACCCAATATAAACAACCCAATCTCCATTTGCCCCTGCCCAAGCCATGCCCTCAAGCGCTGGCATCTGAACATCATACGTATCATTATCAAGTGGCATCAACTTACACCAGGCGAGGCTTCCCTCATCCCCGCGCCAGTCAACAGGGTCGCGGCGAAGAAGATAGGGGAGATCAAACCGCTCCTGGACCCTTCAGTTCCTTGTAATGATGTTATTAGTTGAGTCGAGAATGGTCTTGAACGAACCTGCCATGCTAACCGAGGTGATGATGTCACACCGATCAATGAGTTCCTCCACCGTGCCATCATTCAGATCGGGTCAAGAATAACGAGGTCATTTCCGGCTTGTTCCCTCCATGGAGAAGACGATCAAACAATGGCAGAAGGAAGGGTTAAGGCAAATGGAGGAAGGAGGAAGAGCTAGCGTGTGAAAGCAGTTCCAAATCGAGAGGGAAAGGTGAAGAGTCGGTGGACGGTTGCCACGGTACACGAAGAGGCGCCTGGGGAGCGAACGGTTGCCATAGAGGTCACACACTGACGACAAGGGCTGAGTGAACCGCATGCGATCCCATCGCACAACACACACGTCTTGTTAAGTTGAACCGTTTCTGTACTCTTGTGTCAACGCAAACAGTTCATCCAAGTGAACCACATGCCGTATATCCCTCACACCTTAATCTGGCTGACCATTTCCTTTGTGTTGCCTAATCACAAACAGTTTATCCGAGTGAACCGTATGCTGTATATCGCACACACCTTCATCTGGCTTCCCGTTTCTTTTGTGTTGCCTAATCACAAACAGTTCATCCGAGTGAACCGTATGTTGTGTATCGCACACGCCTTCATCTGGCTGCCCGTTTCATTTGTTCCACCTCATCGCAAAAAATTAATTGAACTGAACCATATGCCCTTCATCGCACACGCAACTAAAACCTGAATCGTGTTTGATGCATCCGTCATCGCAAACGTTTTATACGTTTCTGACGGTTTTCATACAACACCGTTTGCGATTATGGCATTGCACATAGTTTCTCGAAGGGTCTCTGATCGAAGTGTCGCGTTAGTACCATCCTGCAGTAGTGTAGGGACACTTTGTTTTGTCTATGTATTCACACATGTATCAAGTTTCCGGTTAATACAATTCTAGCATGAATAATAAACATTTATCATGATATAAGGAAATATAAAATAATAGTTTTATTATTGCCTCTAGGGCAGATTTCCTTCAGTCTCCCACTTGCACTAGAGTCAATAATCTAGTTCACATCGCCATGTGATTTAACACCAATAGTTCACATAACCATGTGATTAACACCCAAAGGGTACTAAGGTGTGATCATGTTTTGCTTGTGATTAACAGGTCTACCACATTCAGTGCCGTATGTATTTTTGCAAATTTTCTATGTGTACAATGCTCTGCATGGAGCTACTCTAGCTAATTGCTCCCACTTTCAATATGTATCCAGATTGAGACTCAGAGTCATTTGGATCAGTGTAAAAGCTTGCATCGACGTAACTCTTTATGACAAACTCTTTATCACCTCCATAACTGAGAAATATTTTCTTAGTCCTTTTAGGTAACTAAGGATAACTTTGACTGTTGTCCAGTGATCCACTCCTGGATTACTACCGTACCCCCTTGCCAACTCATGGCAAGGTACACAATAGGTCAGGTACACAACATAGCATACTTTATAGAACCTATGACTGAGGCATAGGGAATGACTTCCATTCTCTTTTTATTTTCTGCCGTGGTCGGGTTTGGAGTCTTACTCAACTTTGCACCTTCCAACACAAGCAAGAACTCCTTCTTTGACTGTTCCATTTTGAACTAATTCAAAATCTTGTCAAGGTATATACTCATTGAAAAATCTTATCAAGCGTCTTGACCTAGATCTTGATGCTCAATATGTAAGCAGCTTCACCTAGGTCTTTCTTTGAAAAACTCCTTTCAAACACACCTTTATGCTTTACAGAAATTATACATCATTTCTAATCAACAATATGTCATTCACATATACTTATCAGAAAGGATGTAGTGCTCCCACTCACTTTCTTGTAGATACAAGCTTCACCACAAGGCTGTATAAAACTATATGCTTTGATCAACTCATCAAAGCGTATATTCCAACTCTGAGATGCTTGCACCATTCCATAGATGGATCCCTAGAGCTTGCACACTTTGTTAGCATCTTTAGGATTGACAAAACCTTCTGGTTGCATCATATACAACTCTTTTTAAGAAATACATTAAGGGATACTGTTTTGACATCCATTTGCCAGATTTCATAAAATGTGGCAATTGCTAACATGATTCGGACAGACTTAAGCATCACTACGAGTGAGAAAATCTCATCGTAGTCAACACCTTGAACTTGCCGAAAACCTTTTGCGACAATTCAAGCTTTGTAGATAGTAACACTACTATCAGCGTCCGTCTTCCTCTTGAAGATCCATTTATTCTCAATGGCTCGCCGATCATCAGGCAAGTCAATCAAAGTCCATACTTTGTTCTCATACATGGATCTATCTCAGATTTCATGTCCTCAAGCCATTTCATGGAATCTGGGCTCATCATCGCTTCTTCATAGTTCGTCGGTTCATCATGGTCTAGTAACATGACTTCCAGAACAGGATTACCGCACCATTCTGGTGTAGAACGCACTCTGGTTGACCTACGAGGTTCGGTAGTAACTCGATCTGAAGTTTCATGATCATCATTAGCTTCCTCACTAATTGGTGTAGGCATCACTGGAACTGATTTTTGTGATGAACTATTTTCCAATTCGGGAGAAGGTACAACTACCTTATCAAGTTCTACTTTCCTCCCACTCACTTCTTTCGAGAGAAACTCATTCTCTAGAAAGGATCCATTCTTAGCAACAAAGATCTTGCCTTCGGATCTATGATAGAAGGTGTACCCCACAGTTTCTTTTGGGTATACTATGAAAACGTATTTGTTCGATTTGGGTTCGAGCTTATCAGGCTGAAGTTATTTCACATAAGCATCGCAACCCCAAACTTTAAGAAACAATAGCTTAGGTTTCTTGCTAAGCCATAGTTCATATGGCGTTGTCTCTACAGATTTAGATGGTGCAATATTTAACATGAATGCAGTTGTCTCTAATGCATAACCCCAAAACAATAGTGGTAAATCGATAACAGACATCATAGATCGCACCATATCTAATAAAGTACGGTTACGATGTTCGGACACATCATTACGCTGTGGTGTTCCAGGTGGTGTGAGTTGTGAAACTATTCCACATTGTTTTAAATGAAGGCCAAACTCGTAACTCAAATATTCACCTCCGCGATCAGATAGTAGAAACTTTATTTTCTTCTTACTATGATTCTCCACTTCACTCTAAAATTCTTTGAACTTTTCAAATGTTTCAGACCAGTGTTTCATTAAGTAGATATAACTGTATCTGCTCAAATCATCTGTGAAGGTTAGAAATTAACGATACCCGCCGCGAGCCTCAACACTCATCGGACCGCATACATCGGTATGTATTATTTCCAATAAGTCAGTGGCTTGATCCATTGTTTCGGAGAACAGAGTTTTAGTCATCTTTCCCATGAGGCATGGTTTGCAAGTATCAAATGATTCACAATCAAGTGATTCCAAAAGTCCATCTACATGGAGTTTCTTCATGCGCTTTACACTAATATGACCTAACGGTAGTGCCACAAATATGTTGCACTATCATTATCAACTTTGCGTGTTTTGGCATCAATATTAGGAATATGTGTATCACTACGATCGAGATTCAATAAACCATTTACATTGGGAGTATGACCATAGAAGGTTTTATTCATGTAAACAGAACAACAATTATTCTCTGACTTAAATGAATAACTGTATCGCAATAAATGTGATCCAATCATATTCTTGCTCAACGCAAACACCAAATAACATTTATTTTACGTTCAACACTAATCCCGAAGGTAAAGGGAGTGTGCGATGGTGATCTTATCAACCTTGGAATCACTTCCAACACACATCATCACCTCGCCCTTAACTAGTCTCTGTTTATTTTGCAACTCCTGTTTCGAGTTACTACTCTTAGCAACTGAACCAGTATCAAATATCGAGGGGTTTCTATAAACACTAGTAAAGTACACATCAATAACATGTACATAAAATATACCTTTGTTCACTTTCGCCATCCTTCTTATCCACCAAGTATCTAGGGTAGTTCCACTTCTAGTGACCATTCCTTTTGCAGTAGAAGCACTCAGTTTCAATCTTAGGCCTAGCTTTGGGCTTCTTCACGGGAGTAACAGCTTGCTTGCTATTCTTCTTGAAGTTCCCCTTCTTTCCCTTGCCCTTTTTCTTGAAACTAGTGGTCTTGTTAACCATCAACACTTGATGCTATTTCTTGATTTCTACCTTCGCTGATTTCAGCATCGCGAAGAGCTTGTGAATTGTTTTCATCATCCCTTGCATATTATAGTTCATCATGAAGTTCTAGTAACTTGGTGATAGTGACTAGAGAACTTTGTTAATCACTATCTTATCTGGAAGATTAACTCCCACTTGATTCAAGCGATTGTAGTACCCAGACATTCTGAGCACATGCTCACTAGGTGAGCTATTCTCCTCCATCTTATAGGCAAAGTAGTTGTCAGAGGTCTCATACCTCTTAACACGGGTATGAGTCTGAAATATCATTTTCAGCCCTTGGAACATCTCATATGCTCCATGGCATTCAAAACATTTCTGAAGTCCCGGTTTTAAGCCGTAAAGTATGGTGCACTAAACTATCAATTAGTCATCATACCGAGCTTGTAAAATGTTCATAACATCTACATATGCTCCTGCAATAGGTCTGTCACCTAGCGGTGCATCAAGGACATAATTCTTTGGTGCAGCAATGAGGATAATCCTCAAATCATGGACCCAGTCCGCATCATCGCTACTATCAACTTTCAATTTTGATTTCTCTAGGAACATATAAAAAATAAAATAGGGAAGCTATACGCGAGCTATTGATCTACAACATAGATATGCGAAAACTATCAGGTACTAAGTTCATGATAAATTTAAGTTCAATTAATCATATTACTTAAGAACTCCCACTTATATAGACATCCCTCTAGTCATCTAAATGATCACGTGATCCATATCAATTAAACCATGTGCGATCATCACGTCAGATGGAGTAGTTTTCAATGGTGAACATCTCTATGTTGATCATATCTACTATATGATTCACTTTCGACCTATCGGTCTTAGTGTTCTGAGGCCATATCTTCATATGCTAGGCTCGTCAAGTTTAACCCGAGTATTCTACACGTGCAAAACTGGCTTGCACCTGTTGTATGTGAACATAGAGCTTATCACACTCGATCATCACGTGGTGTCTTGACACGACGAACTGTAGCAATGGTGCATACTCAGGGAGAACACTTGTACCTTGAAATTTAGTGAGGGATCATCTTATAATGCTACCGCCGTACTAAGAAAAATAAGATGCATAAAGGATAAAAATCACATGCAATAAAAATATGTGACATGATATGGCCATCGTCATCTTGTGCCTTTGATCTCCATCTCCAAAGCACCGTCATGATCTCCATCGTCAACGGTTTCACACCTTGATCTCCATCGTAGCTTCGGCGTCATCTCGCCAACTATTGCCTCTATGACTATCACTACCGCTTAGTGATAATGTAAAGCAATTACTTGGTGATTTCATTTCATACAATAAAGCGAAAACAATAAGGCTCCTGCCAGTTGCCGATAACTTCTACAAAACATGATCATCTCATACAACAATTTATATCTCATCACGTCTTGACCATATCACCTCACAACATGCCCTGCAAAAACAAGTTAGACGTCCTCTACTTTGTTGTTGCAAGTTTTACGTGGCTGCTACAGGATTTTAGCAAGAAACATTCTTACCTACGCATCAAAACCACAACGATTTTTCATCAAGTGTGCTGTTTTAACCTTCAACAAGGACAGGTCGTAGTCAAACTCGATTCAACTAAAGTTGGAGAAATAGACACCCGCGAGCCACTTGTGTGCAAAGCACGTCAGTAGAACCAGTCTCATGAACGTGGTCATGTAATGTCGGTCCAGGCCGCTTCATCCAACAATACTGCCGAATCAAAGTAAGATATTGGTGGTAAGCAGTATGACTATTATCACCCACAACTCTTTGTGTTCTACTCGTGCATATCATCTATGCATAGTCCTGGCTCCGATGCCACAGTTGGGGAACATAGCATGCAATTTCAAAAAAATCCTACAATCATGCAAGATCTATCTAGGATATGCATAGCAACGAGAGGGGAGAGTGTGTCCACGTACCCTCGTAGACCGAAAGTGGAAGCGTTGGGTTAACGCGATTGATGTAGTCAAATGTCTTTACGATCCAACCGATCCAAGTACCGAATGTATGGCACCTCCGTGTTTACACACATTCATCTCGCTGACGTCCCTCGAGCTCTTGATCCAGTAGAGGGTCCAGCGAGAGTTCCGACAGCACGACGGCATGGTGATGGTGATGGCGATGTGATCCGCGCAGGGCTTCGCCTAAGCACTACGACAATATAACCGGAGGATTAAACTATGGAGGAGGCACCGCACATGGCTAAGAGATTTCTTGGTGTGCCTTTGGGGTGTCCCCCTGCCCCCATATATAAAGGGGGGAGGAGGAGGCCGGCGGTCAGGAGGGGCGCGCCATGGGGGGAGTCCTACTTGGACTCCTAGTCCAAGTAGGATTCGCCCCCCCCCCTTTTTCCTTTCTCCATTGGAGGGAATAGGAAGGAGAGGGAGAGGGAAAGGGAAGGGGCCCTAGGAGAGGGGTGCGCGGCCAACCCCCGCGGGCTTCCCTCTCTCTCCCATTACGCCCATGTTGGCCCAACACTTCCCCGGGGGGTTCCGGTAACCCCTCGGTACTCCGGAAAAATACCCGAATCACTCGGAACCATTCCGATGTCCGAATATAACCTTCCAATATATGAATCTTTACCTATCGACCATTTCGAGACTCCTCGTCATGTCCGTGATCTCATCCGGGACCCCAAACAAACTTTGGTCACCAAAACACATAACTCATAATACAAATCGTCATCGAACGTTAAGCATGGGGACCCTACGGGTTCGAGAACTATGTAGACATGACCGAGACATATGTCCGGTCAATAACCAATAGCGGAACCTGGATGCTCATATTGGCTCCTACATAGTCTACGAAGATCTTTATTTCTCAAACCGCACAACAACATACGTTATTCCCTTTGTCATCAGTATGTTACTTGCCCGAGATTCGATCGTCGATATCCTTATACCTAGTTCAATCTCGTTACCGGCAAGTCTCTTTACTCGTTCCATAGTGCATCATACCGTAACTAACTCATTAGTCACATTGCTTGCAAGGCTTATAGTGATGTGCTTTATCGAGAGGGCCCAGAGATACCTCTCCGATACTCGGAGTGACAAATCGTAATCTTGATCTGTGCCAACCCAACAAACACCTTCAGAGACACCTATAGAGCATCTTTATAATCACCCGGTTACGTTGTGACGTTTGATAGCACACAAGGTGTTCCTCCGGTATTCGGGAGTTGCATAATCTCATAGTTAGAGGAATATGTATAAGTCATGAAGAAAGCAATAGCAATGAAACTTAACGATCATTATGCTAAGCTAACGGATGCGTCTTGTCCATCACATCATTCTCCCAATGATTTGATATCTTTCATCAAATGACATCACATGTCTCTGGTTAGGAAACTTAACCATCTTTGATTAACGAGCTAGTCAAGTGGAGGCACACTAGGGACACTTTGTTTTGTCTATGTATTCACACATGTATCAAGTTTCTGGTTAATTAATATAATTCTAGCATGAATAATTAACATTTATCATGATATAAGGAAATATTAAATAACAGTTTTATTATTGCCTCTAGGGCATATTTCCTTCATACTTATGGAGGACCGGTTCCCTCCACTCATTTGAATCATGTTGGTCCTCCTCCTAAGTTTGTGAAAAAATCGGGATTTTGCCTCTTGGGTCTATCGCTTTAAACGTCATTTAAATCATAGTAATACTAATCTTTGGAGAAGTATTAAGCAAGGTTTCTACCCGCATGACCCGAGCAACTTCACCCTTAGAGAAGTCGTAGATAATCAATTCAACGAGTCCGCTCTCTTCATCATCGTCCATGATGCAATTCCATCCGAAGATATTGTGCATCTCCGACCTTTCACCATGGCCAAGGAAGCATGGCAACATGTTGTTTCCATTTACAAGGGAAGCACAAGCATTCAACGCTCCAACTACGAAGTGGTGCAAGATGAAGCCGATGAGCTTGCTATGAATGAACATGAAGAACCTCGTGAGCTCTACCGGAGATTAACCACTCTCGTGGTCTCACTCCGAGATCATGGGAGCAAGGATACAGATGAAAATTGGATCAAGCGCAAGTTTCTCAAGGCCATGATGCCCTACCATAAGGCCATGTCATCCATCATCCGTCAAAGGCTGGAATTTCATACCTTGTCCTCAAGTGAAGTGTTGGATGAGTTTGTTGCTATGAGAATCTTGGACAAGACCGCCGACAATGCGGTGTTGTGCTCTCAACGGGTAAAGAAACCCAACCTTGATTCGAAGGCCAAGGATAGTGTGGAAGAAGAGGATGAAGAGGAAGAAGAGGAGAGTAACCCCGAAGATACAAAATATGCTTATCATGAGCACATGGCTCTTGCTTCAAGGAAATTTTGGAGAAAGAAGAACTCAAGGCCCAACTTCAACAAGAACAACTCAAGTGGCTCTAAGGGAAAGCAACATGTGAGGACATGCTATAATTGTGGCAATGTGAGAAACTTTGTTGCGGAGTGCTCATATGAGAAGAGGGAAGACAATGGTGGTAAGCTCATCCGAAAAGACAAGGCCAAGTCCTTCCCCAACAAGAACAACTTCACCAAGAAGACTCCTTCCAAGGGGTTGGTGGCACAAGAAGAGTACAATGAGGATGATGATGATGATTATGATGAAGATGGTGAGATGGTTGCCATGGCCTCCGTTGCCATTGCGACAACTCCAACGGTGTCCCTCTTCGACTAACCCAATGAGAACATCACCCCCAAGTGCCTCATGGCTAAAGCCACCAACAAGGTAACCCCCAACATCAAAACTAGCAGCATTACTAATCCTTCCTTGACGGATTGCATTGATGAAAATGAGGGGTTGAAGGAGGAAGAAAATGAATTTGTGTCTTTTATGAGTAATCTCAAGGGGAAACCCAAGAAGCATTTCGTTGCTCTCTTGGAACAACTTGGTGAGGCCAATGACATGATCGAGGCTCACGAAGAAGCCATCTCTAAGATGGAGGGGCATAGTCGTGACTATGCCGATGAGATATCAGACCTCTCTAATGCTCTTGAGGAAGAGAATGATCATTGTTTGGCTCTTGAGGAGTCACACAACAATGATCATGCTAAATTAAAGAAAGATCTTGATCATGCACTTGTTGTATCTCATGTGCTCAATTCCGAGAAGGCCAAACTTGGGTTGATCTTGCTAGACTCAAGGAGGAGTTTGATATACTTGACAAGGCTCACAAGCCCTTGAAGGGTGCTCATGCTAGCCTAAAAGAGATTCATGATCAACTCCAAGTGAAGCTAACCAAGGAGAAAGCCACATTTCCTCATATGGTTTTAATTGATAATGCAAATGCTACTAACCCGTGTTGTGAGCATGTGCATCTTGTGGAGGAGAATGCAAAGTTGAAGGAGCAACTTGAGAAAGTTTTTGTGTCTTGCATACAAGGTGATAAGAACCTCAACGACCTTTTGAGAAATCAAAAGGAAGTTGTGGGCAACGAGGGAATTGAGTTTGCACCCAAGTCCAAGAACAAGAAGAAGAATGACAATTCCAAACAACCTCCCCCTCTCAAGAAAACTTTTGTGAAGGAGGGAGAGGGTTCTCCTAAGGAGAAGAAGAACAATGTGAAGGGTGGTGGTGTCAAGAAGGGCATTGCCACCCCTTCCAACAAAGTCAGCGACTTTAAACCTTCTTATGTGTTATGTCGTGCTAGTGATGGGCATGTTTATGCCAAATTTATTGGTTCTCCTTATGAGTATATTGAATGGTCTATTTGGGTTCTTAAGACCCTTGTTACTAACATCAAAGGACCCATTACAAAATAGGTACCTAAAACCAAGCATTGATCTCTTGTAGGTGTTTGCTTCCGGTGGGGGATCATGGTTGCTCGATAGTGGAGCCACAAATCATATGACTGGAAGCAAGGACTTGGTGGTGGACGTGCACAAGATTTCATCTATGCCCACCAATTTCGAGTGGGGTGATTCCTCGTCTTCTAAGGTATTGGGTCTTGGCAAGGTTGTCATTTCTCATGATCTCACGATCGAGAAAGTCATGCTTGTTGAGTCCCTTGCATACAATTTCCTTTCTGTTCGACAACTTGCACTCATGGGCTTTGCCACTTTCTTTGATAATGATACCGTGGCCCTCTTATGGAGCAAGATTCTTAAAGTAGCCTTTGTTGGGCATGTCGAGAACGGTCTTTATGTGATTAACTTTTCGGAGCGACCCACTAAGACCGCCACATGCCTAATGGCTAAAGTTGACGTGGGATGGCTTTCGCATCACCATTTAGCCCATGTCAATATGAGATATTTGCAAAGTCTTCTCAAGGGGGACCATGTCCGTGGACTAACATATGTTAGTTTTGCCAAATATCATGCTTGTATCGAAGGAAAGCTACATGAGAAGGCTCACCCTCCCACGACTATCATCTACTCAAAGAGGCCCTTGGAGCTCCTTCACTTGGATTTCTTTGGACCTCCATCCTTTGATAGTCTTGGGGGTAGAAAGTATTGCTTGGTGATTTTCGATGATTATTCAAGATACACTTGGGTATATTTCTTCAAGAGGAAGAGTGAGACCCGACAAACCATCATCGACTTTGCAAATGAAGCTCAATGTCTACACAATGCAAAGATCCTGATGATAAGAAGTGACAACGGCACTGAGTTCAAGAACTACACCTTGGATGAGTTTATTAGTGATGAGGGGATCAAGCATCAATATTCCGCACCTTACACCCCCTCAACAAAATGGTGTAGCGGAGAGGAAGAACCGGACGTTGATGGATGCGGCAAGGACCATGATGGCGGAGTTCAAGTCTCCATACAAGTTTTGGGTTGAAGCCATCAACACCGCTTGCCATGCATCCAATCGGCTCCATCTTCGCAAAGGTTGAACAAGACTCCATATGAGATACTCACCGGCAACAAGCCCAACCTCAATTACTTTCGGGTATTCGGGTGTAAGTGTTTCATTCTCAAAAAAGGTGTTCGTTTTTATAAATTTGAGGCTAGAGATCATGAGGGCATAATTGTTGGTTATGCTACAAACTCTCATGCTTACCGTGTCCTCAACAAGTCCACCAGACTCATTGAGGAGACGTGTAACGGGGAGTTTGATGAGAATAACGACTCCCAAGTGGAGAAAAGTGGTACTTCGGATGTAGGTGATGAAATTCCTCCCCGAGCCATAAGAAGAATGGGTGTTGGTCAAATCCTACCCATTGAGGAACCCCTTGTGGCCGAAGGAGAAGGACAATGTTCCACTCAAGTGGAACCATGAAAGTGCAACTATCCCTGGGTGGTTTTGGTAATTATTAACAACATATAGCTCATTGAGCTAATGGTATTTCATGATAAATATTTCAGGAAAGCTCAATGATTGTCATGGCATGGATTAGAAATGTGGACTGCGCAAAATGCTATGGACAAAAGATAGGCTCAAGCTCTAAAGCTCAAGATCACATTGAGTCCATAGGAAAAGCCAATACTATTAAAAGGAGACGAGGTGTTTCTTAATGGGTTGCTTGCTCAAAATGCTTAGCGATATGCTCCAAAAACCCTCAATCACGTTATCATATCCACATATGTCCCAAACCAAAAGTCAAACTCAGCCCCACCGAGACATTCCATCCGGCGCCACCAAGTTTTCTTGACATAGCCACTGCCACAAACCCTAGTCACTTCGGTCTCACTGATAGGGATCTCAGTCTCACCGAGATGGGATTGCAAACTCTCTGTTCCCTTCGTAACGTTTCGGTCCAACCGAGATGAGCGATCGGTCCCACCGAGTTTGCAATATAAACTGTAACATCCCAAAATTCTAAATTTTGGAATGTTATATAAATAGATAGATTTGATTGATTGCTTGATTAATTGACTGAAATTGAGTGAAATTCGAAACCTTTTGAAAGTTAAATGAGAGGGAATAAAAGGACTTTCCCAAACTTTCATTTTCATTTTGATCTCCGTGATTCAAATTCTTTTCAAATACAAAACCCTAGAGAGAAGATGACATGACATTTTCCATTTAATTAAATGAAAAGGGTATTTGAAAATATTTGAATTTTATTTGAAAATATTTTCAAATTTAGAAACTTCAAGCAACTCAATGACTTTCATGAGAGAAGATAAAATGACTTCTTCAAAACATATGAAATATGAGTTGGGAGTTTAAAAGGATCAAATTTAAAGTCCTTTTGAAATTATTTTTAATTTGGAGTTATTTGGGTTTATTCAAATTATTTTTCGCCAAAAATAAAATATAGAGAAATTAGGGTAAAACGATTCCCTACATCAGAAAATTGGAGGGAGATAATTTTGAAACCATTTTGGTATTTTTAAAATTATTTTTATGAGGTTTTATTGCAACAGTAGCACTCTTTGATTTATTTGAATTTTTGTGGATTTTATTTGATGCTAGGAAAATGTTCGTGTTGTAGAAAATCTTTTTGTGAAAATTTCGGTATATAATATGCCTATATATAATTTTTACTTTATTTTTCTTTATTCAGGTTATCCTTCTGTTTCTATAAACAAAACTGTACGTGCGGCCCATCCCTAAATGCTGCGCACATGCGCATCATAGTACCAGCGGGCGCCCCATCTTTTCTTTCTTTTCCTATATGGGCCAGGCCCAGCCGGCCATATTTCCTTCCCCATATTTTTCCATTTCATAGTTTTTTTTCTTTTCTTTTCTATTGCTCAAAAAAATTTACAGTGCGCGCGGCCGGCCGAGCCGCCTAAAGGCCTTTTGGCCCATGGCGCACCTCCTCTCTCTTTTCTATTTTTTTGTCTATATTTAGTCCCACATTGCCTAGCCTTTAATCCCTAAGCCCCTTTTCCAACTATAAATATAGACCCATAGAGCCTCCAAAAATCATCCGATTCGGGTTAAATCAATATTTTGGTTTGACTAGATTCCTTAAAGAAAAATATTCTTCTCTTCTCCGACGGAACTTCTGAAAATTGTCTCTTCTCTCCGAAGTCATCTTTTCTCTACTTTATAAAGGTATCTTTCTTTGTTTTTTTTCTTTTACACTTCCGTAGTTTATTATTTCTAGACTAATACGATAGAATAGCCGTAGCTTATTTTCTTCCGTAAAACAACTTGGCCCCGATTTTTCAAGTAGCCATAATTTTTCACTCGTTTATTCAAATTAGATGAAACCAGCGCCTGTAGCTTCGTCTTGTTTTCACCTATCCAGTGAACCTGTCATGTCAACTTTTTGAAATTTTCAAATTTCTAATTTTGTTCAGATTCATATTCAAACTTCTTTTGAACATAACTTGAGTTTCGTAACTCCGATTTAGTTGATTCTTTTTGCAAATCGAACCTCTTGACCTAAACTTTGTGATAAGGCCAAATTCACATAATTTTGGTACCGTTAGAAATTGTTTTATGTTGCAAGAGTTATTTTCTTGGTTTTGATGTTTTCCGAACTGTCTTCTTCGTTCTTCCCGATCTTTTGAGTGATTGCTTATGTGTGGTTACTATTGCTTGCTCACGATAGATTGAACGGAGTGTGACGAGTAGAACTATCAAGAGTTATGAGTGCGAATCATCTTCATCAATAGTACAAGGAAAGTTCACACTTTGATCATATCCCTTTCATACCCAGTTTTTATGCATTAGTTTCATCCTCAAACATTTGCATGGTTAGGAATTTGATAACATGTGGGTATTGGGAAGTAGTTGATGAAGTAGGAACCTATTGCCCTGTTTCTGTCAAACCCTTGGGAGTTACTACTACATTATGCTTATGCTGCCATGCTATGCTCGTAGACGTGGATTGGGTTTGAGTGTATTCATGATAGTTGTGAGTATTGTTAATTAATGGTTAACTTAAGGTGGCAACTTTAATACACATCTGGGTGGATTGAGGCACCTGGGGATTCCAGTGATTGCCTGTATTTTTGGAAATCCTGGGGTACCGTGTGATTTTCAAATGGACCGCCACCCAGGCTTAAATGGATCATAAGATTATTCATGCTAGAAATGTCGTGTGCAGCCACAAGCTATTATGGGCTCTAGCATAGTTGATTAAGTCGTGTGAACTCTTACAGTGGTAGACTAGCAGATGTAGGGGATGTAGGTGTACCGGTCTGCCCATCGTAAGGTACTAACGCTTCTGAAAGACTGTGTCTCGGTCATCTGTTTCCCAAACACCATGTAGTGCGACTGTGCGAGAAATCCAACGGAGGAGATCGAATCTTGTGGGGAAAAGTGCAAAAACCTCTGTAGAGTGTACAAACTAATCATGGTTATCCGTGTCCCTGGTTATGGACATCTTGAGTATCTGGTTCTTGGATTATCATATTGATCTCATCACGTTACTTAAATAATTTGTTGGGTTGTTAATGTTTACTTTTAATTGGGATTGAGAGGGGGTTTACCTTCTCAATATTTTCTCCAACAAACTTAGTAGTTAAAATAAAATTTATTCCTTTGCAGTAGGGAAAAATTGGCTTTTCGCAAAAACATATTAACCATAGAGATTTTCCACTAGCCAAATATGCATGTAGTTATAGCCTTTATTCATCATTATCCTATGGTGTGAATTTTCCAGTACATTCAATGTACTGACCCTTTGTGGCTACAACGTCTAATGTTGCAGGATTTCTTACGATGAGTAAGTGATACGTTAGGGTTACGATTTCTACACTCAACTTTGCCGTTGGTGTTGATGGGAATCCACAACCTTGTTGTTATTTTCGCTATTTGGATTGAGGTAATAGTATTTACATTATTTTATACATGTGATTTACCTCTGTTATAAATCCTCGAGTACTGTGTGTGTCAGCATACCGATCCAGGGATGACACTTAAGCACAAAGACTTGACCATCTGAGGTCGGGTCGCTACAAGATGGTATCAGAGCACATGTTGACTGTAGGACGTGACCTTAGAAACTGGCAAGCCCATAGGAAAGATTTTCTCTACAACACTTCATTTTCAAAAAGATCTTTTACCTCCCTTCTCTTATGAGCTTATTCAAATATTCACTTTTAGTGAGACCATACCCCTTTTCCCCTTTTGACCACTCGAAGATTCGGCTGACGAGACCACTCCAAGAAGTACAGGATATTGGACAACTGTGACCACTTCGGAATGAAGAGGATTTTACCGTGCATCTGAATAACGGAAACTACAATGGTTGAAGAATTCTGAAGACTAGGAGAATTTGATGGCTCTGAAGAATTCCCAGATTTGTATGACCTAGGAAGGCTACCCTTATGGAATTTGGCAGACTATGGAAGTTGTCAATACCCGAGATCAAGGTGTATCGTTTAAAGACCGGAACATGGCGCATTAGAACTCAAAGTTTTTGTCAATAAACCCTAAGGCAGGAGATATCAACTATGGAATGATAGCTCATGGAAAGGGCAAGAGCAGAAACACGACTATCCATGATTCTAACGCACACTTATGCTATTGCCGCCGTGCTAAGATAAGCATGCATTCCTTTGGAAGGATTGGATGACAAGAAGGTTGATGGAGCACCTATCAGCAAGACGGAATTTTAACCTTAGCTGGTGTATCACCAGGATCTGGAGTGTTACATCAAGAAGTTAAGATGGACCTGCAGGAAGCAATATTTTATAAGGAAGCGTTTCGTGAAGAACTCAGGACCCAGAAGCTAAAAGTAGCCAAGCTAGAGGAGCCAAACCTTGAGACATCAAAGATTCATCAGGAACTGGAGGACAGTAGGACCATGGCTCATGCCAAGGATGTTGAAACCCAGAAGTTGGAACGCAACTCCAGAAATATTGAAGGATGTCACTAGAGACTTCGCGTCAACAGAAATCTAGCAGAGGAACTTGAGAAGGACAAGCATGATTGGAAGAAGCCATCAGAGACATGAACAAGACCTGAAGAGTCTGGCGATGTTGAAGATTTATTGACCTTTAGAACACCAAACCCCTGTTATATACTTACGTTAGATGCGACGATGGTGAGCTGTCATTTGTTTGATGTTTTTTTCGATAGCCACAAAATAAAAAATCTGTCTTTTCAAAGCTATTATTTGCATTGTGTGTATCCCTCTCTATCTCTCTTATCTCACCCCAAACCCATGGACCCAATAGAGGATGAATGGAGATGAGCTTGTATTTTCTGGACCGATGAGTCAATTGGACAGAACGATGGATTCAGGACATGGAGGATCACATGGAGAATAACCCTATAGCCGGAAAGGATATGACCCCGCATGCTCTTCAGTGCTTTGAAAGAGGTGCTACTACTTGGTGGAGGATGTACCAAACCATCAATGGATGGCAAAGAGTAACCACTTGGAAATAATTTAAGTTGACTCTGCTAAATTCTTGGTTTGTGTCCCAGAAATTGAAGCCTTATGGAAGTAATATGAAGAAACCTTGTGCATGCAAGCTCTGTGGAGAAATAGGACACACCCATAAAGAACACAAGGATGAATGCCCTAATTGTGAAGGAAGTCACCCAACTGAAGAATGCCCAACTAGGCAGATTACTTGTTTCTTGTGTGAAGGACTACCCACTACCCTGCTCAGTGTCACATTTACCCCATGGTACAAAGAACTATCCAGCAAAAGAAAGAAGCAATGAAAGGATCCCTCATAGGAATTGTAGAAGAACCGGTGATGAAGGAAGATGTCGAGGACACACACAGAGGAAACAGAATTGAACCCTGCACCAAGTCATGCTATTCATGTGGACAAGAAGGACACATCTCCCAGAATTGTGTGAAGGGGGATCTAGTAGAATTTCCGACAGAGGAAGTAGAATATGACCCATAGGAAATATAAACCCTGATTGGAATGGAAAAGACCAAGGAGATATGTAGATTGGATTCCAGGAAGGACCTAAGTCATATCACCTGTTACAGGTGCAAGGAGTCAGGGCACTACCTCAGCAGTTGCCCAAAAAGGAAACCTCGGGACTTGTCAGAAGTAATATGTTTTCGTTGTAATGAAGTAGGGCACTATGCCAGAGAATGCCCCAAGGAGAAGGAGACTTGTGCTAAATAGTTGAGTTTGCAACAAAAGAAATATAGTAGTAGCAGTGGGAACAATTCTTTTATATTGAGGTGTTGAGTTGAGGCATGTAATGGAAGTGCAGGAGATTGTAATAATTTGATGATAAATAAAGTTAGCATCGTTGGTACTGATTGGATTTTAAGAGTTTTTAATCTATGAAGAAAGATTTTGACCATTTTCGAGGATATGAGAAATATGGTCTATGGAAGCTTGGAGCATTTTAAGGGTGGTAGTACCCTGTGAGGAGATTTGACCCCTGGAAAGGAATAATGTTGTTCCACGGAGTGGACTTCAAAAGTATAAGTTTTATCTCGATATGCGGGATACCCCAAGAGTATGAAGAGATAAAGTACTATTGGATAAAGGAGGTATGATGTTGGAAATACGGATCAATGGAAACTCCATGATGAGTCTGAGTAATCATGTCCTAGTTTGGTGCCAATAGAAGGAAGGAAGACAATAAAATTGGATGGATTTAAGAATACTAGGAAGTTGGAAGTTGGAATAATGATCAGTTGCCCAATGACAAGTTCAAGGACTACAAGTGATGTGATGGGCCATCACCCACAGTCCCCAAGACCTGCCAAGAACCAAGCACATTCTTGCTGAAGGAAAAAACCAGGAAGAAGTTACGATTTTATCGACAGACGATCTTATTGGAGTTACGCAAAACCTGAGGGTTGGGAAGGAACAATAGATGTTTGTTTGGCTTGCAGAATCCATAGATTTATCCGAACTTGGTTCATCGACAAGAGAAATTTTGCAATGCTTGTGAGGATGACCAAGTGTTAGAATGCGAGATTCGCTAAACCATACACAAGGTAATGATTTGGGTGCGGGATGGATTGATCACCATACCGACTTACTCTTAATGTTCGCCTTGCTATATGGGATGGTAAATCTGAGTGACTTACCTATAGTAGAGAGATGACGATATCAAAACCTTGTTTGAACCTTAGAATGGTATAAGTATTTTCCCTTGTACAAGGCAGTTGTTGCCACACGTACGATATACGGTGAGAATGAATCCCAGACCCATTCCCTGCAGGACAAACCATAAATTGATGACCACCATGAGATATCGACAGTTGTTTAGTATTGGCGCCAGACCGGTCAGCTAAGAAGACCCGGTCTTGGAATAACCTTACCAAGATGAAAGGATAGAAGAATTGAGGAAAAGGTTATGCCGCTACCAGAAGAGCCTAGAGAAGGAGTTTTCCCAAAAATCTAAGAAGACCGACACTGCCAACAATAAGGATGGAGTATAAGAGTCTTGTTGGAACCGTAACCATGCTTTTAAGGGGTAGCACCCCAGACCCCCTGAGATGATCAATAGATTTTGAGAAGACCCCAAACCTAACCTATTTCTTTCTAGCCTCTCCGAATCTCGAGGACGAGATTCATTTTAAGGGTGGTAGGTTTGTAACAACCCAAAATTCTAAATTTTGGAATGTTATATAAATAGATAGATTTGATTGATTGCTTGATTGATTGACTGCAATTCAGTGAAATTCGAAACCTTTTGAAAGTTAAATGAGAGGGAATAAAAGGACTTTCCCAAACTTTCATTTTCATTTTGATCTCCGTGATTCAAATTCTTTTCTAATACAAAACCCTAGAGAGAAGATGACATGACTTCTTCCATTTAATTAAATGAAAAGGGTATTTGAAAATATTTGAATTTTATTTGGAAATATTTTCAAATTTAGAAACTTCAAGCGACTCAACAATTTTCATGAGAGAAGATAAAATGACTTCTTCAAAACATATGAAATATGCGTTGGGAGTTTAAAAGGATCAAATTTAAAGTCCTTTTGAAATAATTTTCAATTTGGAGTTATTTGGGTTTTATTCAAATTATTTTTCGTCAAAAATAAAATACACATAAATTATGGTAATATGATTCCCTACATCAGAAAATTGGAGAGAGATAATTTTGAAACCATTTTGGTATTTTTAAAATTATTTTTATGAGGTTCTATTGCAACAGTAGCACTCTTTGCTTTATTTGAATTTTTGCGGATTTTATTTGATGCTAGGAAAATGTTCATGTTGTAGAAATCTTTTCCTGAAAATTTTGATAAAAAATAAGTAATATAAAAATTTTATTTTATTTTACTTTATTCAGGTTATCCTTCTGTTTCTATAAAAAAAATTGTACGTGCGGCCCATCCCTAAAGGTATCATAGTACCAGCGGGCGCCCCATCTTTTTTTTTCTTTTCCTATATGCGCCAAGCCCAGCCGACCATATTTCCTTCCCCATATTTTTCTTTCCATAGTTTTTTTTCTTTTCTTTTCTATTGCTCAAAAAAAACTTTGCAGTGTGCGCGGCTGGCCGAACCGCCTAAAGGCCTTTTGGCCCATGGCGCACCTCCTCTCTCTTTTCTATTTTTTTTGTCTACGTTTAGTCCCACATTGCCTAGCCTTTAACTTCTAAGCCCATTTTCCACCTATAAATATAGACTCATAGAGCCTCCAAAAATCATCTGATTCGGGTTAAATCAATATTTTGGTTTGATTAGATTCCTTAAAGAAAAATATTTTTCTCTTCTCCGACGGGACTTCTGAAAATTGTCTCCTCTCTCCGAAGTCATCTTTTCTCTACTTTATAAAGGTATCTTTCTTTGTTTTTCCTTTTATACTTCCATAGTTTGTTATTTCTAGACTAATACGATAGAATAATTAGATTATCAATTAGTCTACGTATTTATACGTTAGACCTTAGCTGTATCTATTTTTCTTCCGTAAAATAGCTTGGCCTTGATTTTTCAAATAGTCATAACTTTTCACTCGTTTATCCAAATTAGATAAAACCAGCGCCTATAGCTTCGTCTTGTTTTCACATATCCAGTGAACCTGTCACATCAACTTTTTGAAATCTTCAAATTTTGAATTTTGTTCATATTCATATTCAAAATTCTTTTGAACATAACTTGAGTTTCGTAACTCTGATTTAGTTGATTCTTTTTGCAAATCGAAGCTCTAGACCTAAACTTTCTGATAAGGCCAAATTCACATAATTTTGGTATTGTTAGAAATTGTTTTATGTTGCAAGAGTTATTTGCTTGGTTTTGATGTTTTTCGAACTGTTTTCTTCGTTCTTCCTGATCTTTTGAGTGATTGCTTATGTGTGGTTACTATTGCTTGCTCAAGATAGATTGAACGGAGTGTGACGAGTAGAACTATCAAGAGTTATGAGTGCGAATCATCTTCGTCAACAGTACAAGGAAAGTTCACACTTTGATCATATCCCTTTCATACCCAGTTTTTATGCATTAGTTTCATCGTCAAACATTTGCATGGTTATGAATTTGATAACATGTGGGTATTGGGAAGTAGTTGATGAGGTAGGAACCTATTGCCCTGTTTCTGTCAAACCCTTGGGAGTTACTACTATGTTATGCTTATGCTGCCATGTTATGCTCGTAGACGTGGATTAGGTTTGAGCGTATTCATGACAGTTGTGAGTATTGTTAATTAATGGTTAACTTAAGGTGGAAACTTTAATACACATCTGGGTGGATTGAGGCACCTAGGGATTCCAGTGATTGCCTGTATTGCTGGAAATCCCGGGGTACCGTGTGATTTTCCTGGGGACCGCCACCCAAGCTCAAAGGGATCATAAGATTATTCATGCTAGAAAATTCCGTGTGCAGCCACAAGCTATTATGAGCTCTACCATAGTTGATTAAGTCGTGTGAACTCTTACAGTGGTAGACTAGCAGATGTAGGGGATGTAGGTGTACCGGTCTACCCATCATAAGGTGCTAACGCTTCTGAAAGACTGTGTCTCGGTCATCCATTTCTCAAACACCATGTACTCCGAGAAATCCAACGGAGGATATCGAGTTTTGTGGGGAAAAGTGCACAAACCTCTGCAGAGTGTACAAACTAATCATGGTTAGCCGTGTCCCCAGTTATGGACATCTTGAGTATCTGGTTCTTGGATTATCATATTGATCTCATCAGGTTACTTAAATAATTTGTTGGGTTGTTAATGTTTACTTTTAATTGGGATTGAGAGGGGGTTTACCTTCTCAATATTTTCTCCAGCAAACTTAGTAGTTAAAATAAATTTATTCCTTTGCAGTAGGGAAAAATTAGCTTTTCGCAAAAACATATTAACCATAGAGCTTTTCCACCAGCCAATTATGCATGTAGTTATAGCCTTTATTCATCATTATCCTATGGTGTGAATTTGCCAGTACATTCAATGTACTAACCCTTTGTGGCTGCAACGTCTCATGTTGCAGGATTTCTTATGATGAGTAAGTGATACGTTAGGGTTATGATTTCTACACTCAACTTTGTCGTTGGTGTTGATGGGAATCCACAACCTTGTTTACTTTCGCTATTTGGATTGAGGTAATAGTATTTACATTATTTTATACATGTGATTTACCTCTGTTATAAATCCTCGAGTACTGTGTGTGTCAGCATACCGATCCAGGGATGGCACTTAAGCACAGAGACTTGACCGTCTGAGGTCGAGTCGCTACATAAACTCTCTGTTTCCCCTTCATAATGCTTCGGTCTCACCGAGATGAGCGAGTTGGTCCCACCGAGTTTGCCTAACCAACTCTCTAGTTAGTTTTTTTTACCAAAATCGGTCCCACCGAGTTTGTGTAATCGGTCTGACCGAGATTACGTTATGCCCTAACTGAGGGAGTCCTGGACTAAGGGGTCCTCGGGCGTCCGGCCTGTTATCCATGGGTCGGACTGATGGGCTGTGAAGACATGAAGGCCGAAGACTGTACCTGTGTCCGGATTGGACTCTCCTTAGCGTGGAAGGCAAGCTTGGTGACCGACTGTGAAGATTCCTTCTTATGTAACTGACTCTATCTAAACCCTAGATCCCCTCGGTGTCTATATAAACCAGAGGGGATAGTCCAGAAAGGATATACTCATTACCATAGTCATATAGGCTAGGCTTCTAGGGTTTAGCCATGTCGATCTCGTGGTAGATCAACTCTTGTAACACTCATATCCATCAATATCAATCAAGCAGGACGTAGGGTATTACCTCCACAGAGAGGACCTGAACCTTGGTAAACATTGTGTCCCCTGTCTCCTGCTACCATCAATCCTAGACGCACAGTTCGGGACCCCCTACCCGAGATCCGCCGGTTTTGACACCGACATTGGTGCTTTCATTGAGAGTTCCACTATGTCGTAGACGAAAGGTTCAATGGCCCCTTCAATCGCCTATAGAGACGCTGTCCAAGGAGAAACCTTCCTCCCCGAACAGATTTTTGTATTCGACGGCTTCGTACTATGGGCCAACTCGCTTGGCCATCTGGAGCAGATCGATAGCTACGCCCCTGGCCACCAGGTCAGATTTGGAGGCTTGAACTGCGTCTTGGATATCCGCGGAGACTTGATCTTTAATGGATTTGAGACCGTAGCGATCGCTCCCCTCACTTCGATGAACGTGACTTAAATCTGCCATCGGACCAGATTCAGGACATGGCTTCTGCTGCTGCAATGGCCTTCGAACCAGAGCAGATCGTCCCGTTCGAGGCCACGGAGTCCACGGCGCTAGAGCCGCACGCAGACTTGATACCCTGCAATATTTGCGCCAACGGAACTCCGGACTCATCTCCGGCTATAACTTCCGGATCACGTATGCTTGCAGACATAGAGCTAGATCGTCGATCTTCGAATTCAGCACCACGGACATTTTTCAGTACTCACCTTTGGGCGATGTGCTAAACACTTTAAAGAATTTGTCCTTGGAGAAGGACTCACAGTCGAACTATGTTTGGTTCGAGCCAGAGGCTGATAACGGGGAATTTTGCTTCCCACCCGCCACCCACTTCATAGCCACTGTCGATGACTTAACCGACGTGCTTGATTACAGCTCCGAAGACATCGCCGGTATGGACGACGATGCCGATATGGAGCAGGACCAAGACCGGCCATTCACTGGATGTCAGACAGCCACCTCTTCATACGATGTGTACATGGTCGACACACCAAAAGAAGCTAGCGACGCTGACAAAGGGGATCCAGTTGCAGATAAAGCTTCTGAGACATAGTCCAAGCACCAGCGCCGTAAGTGCTGTTCTAAGCCTCATCGCTCAAAAAATGAAAACACTGGCACCGGAGAAAATGGTACTCCGGGCGATGCCGAAAACAATAAAGACCATGTTGGAGCTGCGTCCAAATAGGAGGAGCAAGACAACGGGCAAGATGACCCTGATAAACAGGCCACGCCCAATAACTTGGATGATGATAGTTATCGTCTAGTCTCCGAAGATGAGGAGAGCCTCGGTAGCGAAGATTTCATCGTACCTGAGGCACCCCTAGAGCAGGAACGCTTCAAGCGCCAGCTAGTAGCTACTGCCAGAAGCCTAAAAAAGAACCAGCAGCAGCTCCAGGCTGATCAAGACCTGCTCATCGACAGGTGGACTGATGTCCTGGCAACCGAAGAATACGGCCTCGAGCGCCCAGTCAAGAGTTAACCAAAGCGTAGACTACTACCCCAGCTCGACGAGGAAGCACCGGACCCCATACCTCCCTCACGCAATGCGGACTGGCCACCACGTGCTCAGGATAGTACGGCAGACCGACCACCCCGCGGTCGGGATAAAACGGCAACTCAGGCCGAATAACAGCCCGCCCCACCGCTTCGCAAAAACAGGGACAGAACAGCTCGGGACCATACACACGGTCTTCGGCGGGATCTAGACAGCAAAGCGGGACACACCAGATCAATCTACGGATCGCGAGGACGCTTCCCGACTCAGGATGACGGCTACCTATTCGGACGTGACAAACCTAGTCACACCCGGGCCGATAACCCCAGACAAACTTCATCGGAGGTGCGCCGTGACACGGCCCGATATAGAGGCGCTGCACACCCTCTCTGCTTCACAGATGAGGTACTGGATCACGAATTCCCCGACGGATTCAAGCCCGTCAATATTGAATCATACGACGGAACAACTAATCCCACAGTGTGGATTGAAGACTTTATTCTCCACATCCATATGGCCCGAGGAGATGACCTCCACACTATCAAATACCTCCCAATTAAGCTCAAAGGACCAGCTCGCCACTGGCTCAACAGTCTACCTGAAAATTCCATTGGCAGCTGGGAGGACTTGGAAGAAGCCTTCTTCGACAACTTCCAAGGTACATATGTCCGGCCACCTGATGCCGACGACCTAAGCCACATAGTTCAACAACCCGGAGAATCAGCCAGAAAATTCTGGACTAGGTTCCTAACCAAAAAGAACCAGATCGTTGACTGTCCGGATGACGAAGCCCTAGCAGCCTTTAAACACAGCATCCATGACGAATGGCTAGCCCGCCACCTCGGCCAAGAAAAGCCAAGGTCCATGGCAGCCCTCACGGCACTTATGACCCGCTTTTGCGTGGGAGAGGATAGTTGGCTGACTCGCAGTACAAGCACAGCCAACGAAGTAGGCCCCTCCGAGGCCAAAAATAGCACCAGCAAGCTCCGGCACAACAGACACAAACACCGAAGCAATGGCGATAACACCGATGACACCACAGTTCACGCCGGATTCAGCGGCTCCAAATCCGGCCAGCGAAAGAAGCCCTATAAAAGGAACAGCGAAGGACCATCTAGCTTGGACCGCATACTCGATCGTCCGTGCTAGATACATGGCACCCAGACAAACCGACCAACCATACTAACAGAGATTGCCGGGTCTTTAAGCAAGCCAGCAAGGTAAATAACGGAAACAAGGAAGGGAAATCGCTAAGCGTGGATGAAGACGAGGAGCCCCGGCAGCCGAATACTGGGGGGCAGAAGAAATTCCCGCCTCAAGTCAAAACGGTGAACATGATATATGCTACACATATCCCCAAAAGGGAGCGGAAGCGCGCACTAGGGACATTTACGCGGTAGAGCCAGTCGCCCCAAAGTTCAACCCATGGTCGTCATTCCCGATCACCTTTGATCGTTGTGATCATCCAACTAGCATCCGTCATGGCAGTTCGGCCGCATTGGTACTCGACCCAATCATTGACGGATTTCACATGACACGAGTCCTAATGGATGGTGGTAGCAGCCTCAACCTGCTCTATCAGGATACAGTACGCAAAATGGGCATTAATCCCTCACGAATCAAGCCCACGATAACCACCTTTAAAGGAGTTATACCAGGCATGGAAGCCCATTGTACGGGCTCGATCACACTGGAGGTGGTCTTCGGTTCCCCAGATAACTTCTGAAGCGAAGAGCTAATATTTGATATCGTCCCCTTTCGCAGCGCCTACCACGCACTGCTCGGACGAACCGCGTTTGCTAAATTCAACGCGGTGCCGCATTATGCTTATCTCAAGCTCAAAATGCCCGGTCCACGCCGTCGTCATTACAGTAAGTGGAAACACGGAACGTTCCCTCCGCATAGAGGAGCACACTGCAACCCTAGCAGCAGAAGTACAGAGCGTCCTTCTCAAGCGGCACCATAATATGGCCGCCGAACCGCTGGACATCGTCAAGAAGGTCCGGACTACACCGCAACAGGGCAGCTCGGTTTGTCAAGAGCTGAATTAGTAAATTCGGCCTCCGTCCCAGCCCCAATGAGGAAAGGGCACCCGAACCGCGCATACATAATTACGCACTCAAAACCCCATGGGTACCGACGGAGGCAAAACGCGCTCACGATCCACAGTGCGGCTTGACCGACCCTGGGATTCACACGCCTTTATTTTTTCTTTTTATTATTATCACGGGTCTTTTCTCTTTTCGAGGCCCATGCAGACGACCCGCTTGCAGAACACACTAAGGAGGCAAGAAGCTCTAGCATACAAGGGAATCCCCAAGTAGTTTCTATTAAACGATTGCCATACTTGCTTTACATACCCCCACGTAGCTCGCCCTTGGTGGCGACATGTTAAATAGCTTTATTTGCTTATCACATTACTCGCACAACATACGCCTCGATGTACTAATTACATCACAATGGTGAATAAATGGTGGCATCAGCTTATTACTTAATTTTTCTTGTTCCCTCACCTTTGTGTATATTGCTTATTACACGCATACACTATGGTATGTATTACTGCACTAGGGGCTTCATGACACCCCGTATTGCAGCAATAAAAGTCCGAACACTTTTCCAGTATAGTTCAGCACCCCGAACTTATAGCATTATATGCATCGGCTCCGAATCATGTCTTTGGTCAATAGTTGGGTTGCCCGGCTCCTGTGCTTACTACCTTACATTCCGCTATATCGGCTAGGGTAGTAAAGGGAGAACTGCTGCGATTATGCCCCGGTTCTTTCGGATGAACACCTCAGTAGAGAAAGCCGAAAAGTGGCTGTCATGATGCGGCAAGAGCCGGTCAGCTATTCGAGAGGTTCCAAATCATTAGAGATTTTTTCCGCTTCTTGCGAAGAATCGATCCCTCCGATTAGGCATGTATAACGCCCCTAGTTCGGCTTTCCGAATACCAGGGGCTTCGCCAACTTTTTTAAATTGTCAAACTCCTATGGCTATGTGAGGGAGGTAAAGGCCGCATAGTCTGATTTCCTTGTTCGTTGCGCTAAACACCTCCTTTAAGGACCAGAATGTGGAGTAAAGATTGTTTAGATTTATCCCGAACACCCCCATACTATCTACGTGGGGGCAGAAGCCGACGATTGGTCAACCCTCAGATTTCATAAACGGCCGCACAGGAGGTAAAATGTAAATCACAAAGCATTATAATACATAAACATCATTGTTCCATATTACAGGACAGGATAATACAAATGTTCTCATGGGAATATGATATCCTTCAAACATTGTTCCACCACAAGGCGGGACCCCTCCAGGATGCCATCAAAATAGAGCTCGGGCTGACGATGCTCCTTGCCCTCCGGCGGCCCCTCGATCATCAGCTTCTTGGCATCCAGCTTTGCCCAATGCGTCTTGACGTGGGCAAAGGCCATACGTGCACCTTCAATGCAGACCGACCGCTTCACGGTTTCGAGCCGCGGACAGGCATTTACAAGCCGCTTAACAAGTCCGAAATAGCTGCTAGGTATAGGCTTGGCAGGCCACAGCCGGACTATCAGGTCCTTCATAGCTAGCTCTGCCGACTTGTGCAGCTCGACCAACTGTTTTAGCTGGCCGATGAAGGGTAACGGATGTTCGGGTCTAAGATACTGGGACCAGAATAGCTTCTCCGTAGACATCCCTTCTTCGGCTCTATAATGCTCAGCAACATCCGATATACTGCGCGGCAGAATTGTAAACGCCCCTGGAAAACCCGAATTCAGATAAGTACACGGAATGTTTCTTCTACATACTTGCTTTGCATGGTGAAAGAATTACCCGCCGCAATCTCCTTGGCTGCCTGAATATCCCGAAGGGCGTTCTGGGCTTCGGCTCGTGCATCCTGTGCGCTCTGGCGGGCCTTCGCTAGTTCAGACTCTTGCGCCTTACAATCATGCTCCAAGGACTCAACTCTCTTGATCGCGCCCTAGAGCTGTTGTTGCACCTCGCTGACCTGGGCCTCGTGCTTCTTGTGCGCGGCAAGTTCCATGGCCACTTTGTCCTTGGCCTCGGCCAACGTCTTCTTGAGGGCTGGCACCTCGGTCGTGGCCCCTAATGAAGTTCATGACAACTCGGTCTGGACGGACTTCTCATTTTTTTTGTTAAAAGGTACCAGCAGATCAACACATACCTTGGCTATCCTCTAGCTGCTTCTTTACGAGGCCGAGCTCTTCCTTGGCTCGCTCCAGTTTCCGCTTCAGTCCGGAGACCTCTCTAGCATGAGTGGTGGTAGCCTGCAGCGACACGTGCTTATTCACAAAGACAACTTATGTTAGACTCCTGTGATATTTCTTTTCGATCCTCTGTTCGTCTTCTTCTTTCCGAACACCAAACAGAGCATCAGGGGCTACTGTCTATACTGTGATATTCTTCCTACAAATGCATTACTTACCTCAGAGCCTCATAGAAGGCTAGTGCAGGCTTCAGTCAGTCCGCTTTTCATGAACTGTACCTTCTCTATTACCGTGCCCATAAGGGCGCGGTGTGCATCCACAACAGAGGCGCCTCGTAGAGCCTCCATCGGGTTGTCTGGTGCCTCTAGTTGGATAGAGGTCACCAGCGGAACAGGCACATTCCATCCTTTCGGAGCATGCCGTTCGCTGGACTCCGGAGCCGCATAGGTCTCCAGAATGGTATCCGGCTCAGATCCGAAGGGAACCCGGCCCCCGTCGCCAGTCCTCGCAGGCGCTTTTCCCCCATGCGTCCGGCAATTAAGGAATCGTCCTAGGGCACCGCCCCGACGATCTCCGGAAGCCCCCCCCCCCGGTCGAGGAAGGTCTTTTGTGACACCACCTCATCGTCACCCTTGGTGGAGACGGAATGAGTAGGTGGCGGAGACATGCTAGCCATCTCCTTTGAGTCTAGCGATCCCTCTGATGAGGATCGCGGGGAGCCATCGCGTGCTGGAGTGCAATAACAAGGTTTAAGGTATATCAATATTACAAACCGGGAAAGCTAGATGTTTTCGGATCCTGGTACTTACGAGGCGGCCTGAGGCTTGGTCCGGCAAGGTCGCTCCGGACTACTGTTAACATCCCACACGGAGTTATCCGCGTGGGAGCCTCTAACCCTTTTAGGCGCTTTCGCCTCCGGATTTGTGGAGGCCGCTCTCTTCTTCCTCACCACTTCAGGTGGGGAGTCGCTTTCTTCTTCCTCTTTGTCATCATCGTCAGCGGACGAAGAGGAAGTCTCGTCTTCGGACATCATGTCCGGAGTGCCTTTTCGGCGAGGTCCCTTCTTGGCCCCTTTGGCCGCTTTCTTGGCCGTCTTCTCTCGCACCTCATAAGGTGCTGGAAAAAGCATTTTCGTCAACAATGGGAATTCTTGGTCTTCGGGCAGTGGAGCCGGACTGTTAATCCCCTCCGCTATCTTGATCCATGCCTGAAAACACGGGTAGGGAGGCTTAGGCTTTTTCTCAAAATATGCTAGTAAAGGGTACGCCTTGAAAACATTAGAAGAGCTTACCGGGTTAGCCTGGCATTTTAAGCTAAGCCCGTGATCTTCGGTCGTGGGCGGTGGCGTCTCGCCGGCCTTGAAGAGCACTTTCCAGATTTCTTCGTGTGTTGTGCTGAAGAGCTCTTGTAGCGTCTGGTGCTTGGCTGGATCATACTCCCACAGATAGCAAGTCTGGTGTTGGCACGGAAGGACCCGACGAATGAGCATGACCTGGACCATGTTTACGAGCTTGATCTTCCTAACCATCATATTCTCGACACACGTCTGGAGCCCAGTCAGTTCGTCCAAGGGACCCTAGGTTAGGCCCCTCTCTTGCCAGGAGGTGAGCCGCATCGGGAGTCTAGATCAGAATTCGGGGGCCGCCACCTAGTTGGCGTCGCGCGGCTCGGTGATATAGAACCACCACGATTGCCACCCTTTCACCGTCTCCGCAAACGAGCCTTCGGGCTAGGTAACGTTGGGCATCTTTCCCACCATGGCGCCTCCGCACTCTGCTTGTTGGACGCTCACCACCTTTGGCTTCACGTTGAAGGTCTTCAACCATAGGCCGAAATGAGGCGGGATGCGAAGGAAGGCCTCGGACACGACAATGAATTCCATGATGTTGAGGATGAAGTTGGGGGCTAGGTCATGGAAGTCTAGCCCATAGTAGAACATCAGTCCATGGACGAAGGGGTGGAGAGGGAAACCCAGCCCGCGGACGAAATGTGTGAGAAAAACAACCCTCTCGTGGGGCTCTGGAGTAGGGACGATATGTCCCTTATCCGGGAGTCGGTGAGCGATCTCCTTGGCCAGATATCCGGCCTCCCGGAGCGCCTTGATATCCTTCTTCTTGACAGAGGAGGCCATCCACTTACCCCCAGCTCCGGATCCGGACATTTTTGGAGTGCTTTCTCGGTTGAGGGAAAAGCTAGAAGCTTGGGCGCTGGAGCTCAGGGACGGAAGGACTGAGGAGGGGCTGAGGTGTGGGTGAAGGTAGGGAATCCTTATCCCCTTATAAAGGCCGCGAATATCAAGCGTCTCCCCACTCGCCTTGAACTCGCCTATTCCCAAGGGCCGTGCAAAATGGCACGGTTGGGTCACCCAAGACCGTATTGATGAGAATCCCGTAATAAGGGGGCACAATCTCTGCTTCGACAAGACATGCCAATGGCAACCGCGTCTTGAAACATGGAGCGGCGGACGAAAAACGGTTCGAAATTATGACCGGACAAACGTGATGTCATATTGTAAAAGCTGTCAGCGGATTAGACTCGTGTAAGAATATATATTCTCTCTGCGGTTATGAATGGTGTGTATGAAAGGTCCATATGCTATCATCACATCCGAAGACTATCTTGAAGTTCGAATAGAAGGGAACCCGCCTTGCAATGCCAAAGACAATCTGCGCGCCGGACTCCTCGTCATTGAAGCCAGGTTCAGGGGCTACTGAGGGAGTCCGGGACTAAGGGGTCCTCGGGCGTCCGGCCTGTTATCCATGGGTCGGTCTGATGGGCTGTGAAGACATGAAGGCCGAAGACTATACCTGTGTCCGGATTGGACTCTCCTTGGCGTGGAAGGTAAGCTTGGCGACCGACTATGAAGATTCCTTCTTATGTAACCGACTCTATCTAAACCCTAGATCCCCTCGATGCCTATATAAACCGGAGGGGATAGTCCGGAAAGGATATACTCATTACCATAGTCATATAGGCTAGGCTTCTAGGGTTTAGCCATCTCAATCTCGTGGTAGATCAACTCTTGTAACACTCATATCTATCAATATCAATCAAGCAGGACGTAGGGTATTACCTCCACAGAGAGGGCCCGAACCTGGGTAAACATTGTGTCCCCTGTCTCCTACTACCATTGATCCTAGACACACAGTTCGGGACCCCCTACCCGAGATCCGCCGGTTTTGACACCGACACTAACCCTAATCAAATCGGTCGCACTGAGTTGACAAGTCGGTCCCACCGAAAATCCTAACGTTCATATTTTGAACTAAATCGGTCTGACCGAGTTTCATGATTCGGTCCCACCGAGTTTGGTGATTTGTGTGTAACAGTTAGATTTTGTGTGGAGGCTATATATACCCCTCCACCCACTCTTCATTCAAAGAGAGAGCCATCAGTACATGCCTACACTTCCAACATTCATTTTCTGAGAGAGAACCACCTACTCATGTGTTGAGACCAAGATATTCCATTCCAACCATATGAATCTTGATCTCTAGCCTTCCCCAAGTTGCTTTCCTCTCAAATCATCTTTCCAACAAATCCACATCAGTGAGAGAGAGAGTTGAGTGTTGGGGAGACTATCATTTGAAGTACAAGAGTAAGGAATTCATCATCAACACACCATTTATTACCTTTTGGAGAGTGGTGTCTCCTAGATTGGTTAGGTGTCACTTGGGAGCCTCTGTCAAGATTGTGGAGTTGAACCAAGGAGTTTGTACGGGCAAGGAGATCGCCTACTTCATGAAGATCTACCCTAGTGAGGTAAGTCCTTCATGGGCAATGGCCATGGTGGGATAGACAAGGTTGCTTCTTCATGGACCCTTCGTGGGTGGAGCCCTCCATGGACTCGCGCAACCGTTACCCTTCGTGGGTTGAAGTCTCCATCAACGTGGATGTACGATAGCACCACCTATCGGAACCACGCCAAAAATCTCCGTTTCTACATTGCGTTTGCTCCCTCCAAACTCCTCCCTTTAACTTCATGTGCAATGTTTTACATTATGCTACTATACTCTTAGACTTGCATGTGTAGGTTGATTGCTTGACTAGTGCTAAGTTGCTAAAATCTGCCAAGACTTAAAATTGGGAAAAGGCTAGATTTTTATTTGGTCAAGTAGTCTAATCACCCCCCTCTAGACATACTTCCGATCCTACAAGTGGTATCAGAGCTTTGGTCTCCATTTGCCTTGATTTCCATAGCGTTTGGTGATCATAGCCTTGGTTTCACAACCTAGGAGAGTATGGCGTCTAGCGAGGGAAGTTACCACCGTAGAGGTCCTTACTTTGATGGTACAAATTTTGCTAGTTGGAAGAATAAGATGAAAATGCATATTCTTGGACATAACCCCGCCGTTTGGACTATTGTGTGTATTGGCTTGCAAGGTGAATTCTTTGATGGGAGAGAACCAAACCGTGAAGCTACCACGGAAGAGTTGAAGATGCTGCAATACAATGCTCAAGCTTGCGATATCCTCCTCAACGGATTGTGCCTCGAAGAATTCAACAAAATCAGCCGTCTTGAGAATGCAAAGGAAATTTGGGATACTTTGAGACCTTCTCACCCGTAGCGATGCTTAAGTCTGTCCGAATCACGTTAGCAACTGCTGCATTTTATGATTATGAAATTTGGCAAATGGATGTCAAAAATGCATTCCTTAATGGATATCTTAAAGAAGAGTTGTATATGATGCAACCAGAAGGTTTTGTCGATCTAAAGGTGCTAACAAAGTGTGCAAGCTCCAGCGATCCATTTACGGACTGGTGCAAGCCTCTCGGAGTTGGAGTATATGCTTTGATAGTGTGATGAAAGCATATGGTTTTATACATAATTTTGGAAAAGCATGTATTTACAAGAAAGTGACTGGGAGATCTGTAGCATTTCTAATATTATATGTGGATGACATATTGTTGATTGTAAATAATACAGAATTTCTGGATAGCATAAAAGGATACTTGAATAAGAATTGTTCAATGAAAAACCTCGGTGAAGCTGCTTATATATTGGGTATCAAGATCTATAGAGGTAGATCAAGACGCTTAGTTGGACTTTCACAAATCACATACCTTGATAAAGTTTTGAAGAAGTTCAAAATGGATCAGTCAAAGAAAGCGTTCTTGCTTGTGTTACAAGGTGTGAAGTTGAGTCAGACTCAATGCACGATGATACATCTCCGTCATATCTATAATTTTTTATTGTTCCATGCCAATATTATACAACTTTCATATACTTTTGGCAACTTTTTATACTATTTTTGGGACTAACATATTAATCCAGTGCCCAGTGCCAATTCCTGTTTGTTGCATGTTTTTCGTTTGGCAGTAAATCCATATCAAACAGAGTCCAAACGGGATAAAAACTGACAGAGATTTTTTTTGGAATATACGTGAACTTTGGGAAGAAGAATCAACGCAAGATGATGCCTGAGGGGGCCACGAGGCAGGGGGCGCGCCCCAGGGAGTCAGGCGTGCCCTGGGCCCTCGTGGCCACCCCGTAAGGTGGTTGGTTCCCTTCTTTCGCCACAAGAAAGCTAATATCTGGATAAAAATCGTGTCCAAATTTCAGCCCAATCGGAGTTACGGATCTCCGGGAATTTAAGAAACGGTGAAAGGGCAGAATCAAGGAACGCAAAAACAGAGAGAGATAGAGAGACATATCCAATCTCGGAGGGGATCTCGCCCCTCCGCCGCCATGGAGTCCATGGACCAGAGGGGAAACCCTTCTCCCATCTAGTGAGAAGGTCAAGGAAGAATAAGAAGGAGATGGGATCTCTCCCCCTCTCTTCCGGTGGCGCCAGAACGCCACCGGGGCCATCATCATCACCGCAATCTACACCAACAACTTCACCGCCATCATCACGAACTCTTCCCCCCTCTATGCAGCGGTGTAACCCCTCTTTTACCCGTTGTAATCTCTACTTAAACATGGTGCTCAATGCTATATATTATTTCCCAATGATGTATGGCTATCCTATGATGTTTGAGTAGATCCGTTTTGTCCTATGGGTTAATTGATGATCGTGATTGGTTTGAGTTGCATGTTTTATTATTGGTGTTGTCCTATGGTGCTCTCCATGTCGCGCAAGCGTGAGTATCCCCGCTGTAGGGTTTGCAATATGTTCATGATTTGCTTATGGTGGGTGGCGTGAGTGATAGAAACACAGACCCGAGTAAGTAGGTTGTTTGCATATGGGAATAAAGAGGACTTGATGCCTTATAATGCTATGGTTGGGTTTTCCCTTAATGATCTTTAGTAGTTGCGGATGCTTGCTAGAGTTCCAATCATAAGTGCATATGATCCAAGAAGAGAAAGTATGCTAGCTTATGCCTCTCCCTCAAATAAAATTGAAATAATGATTACCGGTCTAGTTATCGATTGCCTAGGGACAAATAAATTTGTTGTGTCACAACAAGCTCTCTACTAAAACTAAATTAGTTGTGTATTCATCTAAACAGCCCCTACCTTTTATTTATGCGCTCTTTATTATCTTGCAAACCTATCCTATCACACCTACAAAGTACTTCTAGTTTCATACTTGTTCTAGGTAAAGCGAACGTTAAGCGTGCGTAGAGTTGTATCGGTGGTCGATAGAACTTGAGGGAATATTTGTTCTAACTTTAGCTCCTCGTTGGGTTCGACACTCTTACTTATCAAAAGAGGCTACAATTGATCCCCTATACTAGTGGGTTATCAAGACCTTTTATGGCGCCGTTGCTGGGGAGTTATAGCGTGGGGTGAATATACTCGTGTGTGCTTGTTTGCTTTATCACTAAGTAATTTTTATTTGCTGTTCTAAGTTGTTCTCTATCTTTAGTTATGGATATGGAACACGAAATACCAAAAAATTAGGTTTACTTGCTACTCATGGAGATGGGGAACCTCCTAAAACCCTCGATGCTTATTATGTGAAAGATATTATGTACTCCTTTGATAATCCTGAGAAAACCCCATTCAACTTTATAATGGGAGTAATGTTGGATCAACATGAATACTTTACGGATTATCGCTTGACTCAAAAAGGGAAACTATTATGGGATCAAATTTATATGTTGCATTGGTATACTTGGCAACAATGCTTGAGATATGTTTATACTTGTTGCTCTAAGGCTCCACACCTTCCCTTTTCATGCGAATTTAATGATGATGAAACCTTGGCTTCTTATGCTAATGGTATATATGATTATTATGATGTGGAACGAATAGTAGAATTTGTTGCTTTTATGGGTGCTTATGAAATTGAATCTTTGTTTAAAGAGTGTGAAAATCTTGATGATGTTGTTTACAGACCTGAGAATTTTGCTATACTTCAATATTGCTATGAAAATTATGAATTCAATTCCGATATTGATGATTTTATTGAGAGAGTCTCCGCTGTCCAAGAAGAGACTAATATTTTGCAGGAGTCTATGGAAGAAGAAATTGATAAAACTGTGAGCTCATTAGATGAAAAACATGATGAGGAGAGCAAAGAACAAAAGGAGGAAGAGCGGATTAGCTACCCGTGCCCACCTTCTAATGAGAGTAACTATTCAACTCATACATTGTTTAATTGCCCTTCGTGCTTACCGAAGGATGATTGCTATGACGATTGTTATGATCTAGGTGATTCTTTCAAAATATCCCTTTTTCATGATGCTTGCTATTCTTGTGGCCAAGATGCCAATATGAATTATGCTTATGGAGATGAACTTGCTATAGTTCCTTATGTTAAACATGAAATTGTTGCTATTGCACCCATGCATGATAGTCCTATTATCTATTTGAATTCTCTGGACTACACTATATCGGAGAAGTTTTCCCTTATTAAGGATTATATTGATGGGTTGCATTTTACTACTACACATTATGATTTTTATAGATAAAATATGCATGTGCTTGCTGCTCCTACTTGCAATTATTATGAGAGAGGAACTACATCTCCGCCTCTCCATGTTTCCAATATGATAAAATTGCAAGAAACTGTTTATACTATGCATTGGCCTTTACTATGTGTGCATGAATTGTTCTTTTATGACATGCCGATGCATAGTAAGAGAGTTAGACTTCGTAATTACATGATATATGTTGCTTTGTGCTCACTACTAAATTAGAAATCACTGTTGATTCAAATTGGCTTTGATATACCTTGGGATCTGGGTGGATTCATTACTTGAGCACTTTATGCCTAGCTTAATGGCTTTAAAGAAAGCGCTGCCAGGGAGACAACCCGGAAGTTATAGAGAGTCATTTATTTCTGTTGAGTTCTTTTATAAAGTTTAAAAACAAAAAAATAAAGAGGGGAACCCAAAACTTTTCAAAAATGAAAGTGAAAGTGAGAGAGACAAGCATTGTTGAAGTGGGGGAGCTCTTTGAACTTTGTTCATGCTCACGGAAACTTTGTGAATCTTGATTACAGAAAATTTTCAACAAAAATAATTATCCCCTTGTACAATTCCATTGTATTATAAAAATAATGTGCCAAGATTCACCTTTAGGATGTTTACATTTCTTGTTGGTTTGTGCGGTGCAAAACAGAAACTTTGGCTGTAGTGCGCGATTTTACATTTTTTTACTAGAATGTCAAATGGTTCTGAAACTTTTTGCACTGTCTTTCTATACAAATTTTTATTTTCCTAACTTTCAGAATTTTTGGAGTGTCAGAAGTATGGCGAATGTTCAGATTACTACATACTGTCCTGTTTAAGACATATTCTGTTTTTGATGGATAGTTTGCTTATTTTGATGAAACTATCGATTTCTATCAGTGGATTAAGCCATAGAAAATTTATATTACAGTAGCTACAATGCAAAAACAAAATATGAATTGGTTTGCAATAGTACTTAGAGTAGTGATTTGCTTTATTATACTAACAGATCTTACCGAGCTTTCTGTTGAGTTTTGTGTGGATGAAGTGTTCGAAGATCGAGGACGTCTCGATGTGAGGAGAAGGAGGAGAGGAAAGAGCTCAAGCTTGGGGATGCCCAAGGCACCCCAAGTAAATATTCAAGGATACTCAAGCGTCTAAGCTTGGGGATGCCCCGGAAGACATCCCATCTTTCTTCAACAAGTATCGGTATGTTTTCGGATTCATTTCGTTCATGTGATATGTGCAAATCTTGGAGCGTCTTTTGCATTTAGTTTTCAATTTTATGTGATGCACCATGCTGGTATGAGATAGTCCATGGTTTATTTATAGAATTATGATTGCACTTCACTTATATTTTTTGAGTATGGCTTTATAAAATGCTTCATGTGCTTCGCTTATATCATTTGAAGTATGGATTGCATGTTTCCCTACACATAGAAAACCGCCATTTCTAGAATGCTCTTTTGTTTCACTTATGTTTGTTAGAGCCTGGGCATATCTTTTTAGAAAGAATTAAACTCTCTTGCTTCACTTATATCTATTTAGAGAGTCGACAGGAACTGGTCATTCACATGGTTAGTCATAAAATCCTACATAAAACTTGTAGATCACTGAATATGATATGTTTGATTCCTTGCAATAGTTTTGTGATATAAAGGTGGTGATATTAGAGTGATGCTAGTGGGTAGTTGTGGATTGGAGAAATATTTGTGTTGAAGTTTGTGATTCCCGTAGCATGCACATATGGTGAACCGTTATGTGATGAAGTCGGAGCATGATTTATTTATTGATTATCTTCCTTATGAGTGGCGGTCGGGAACGAGCGATGGTCTTTTCCTACCAATCTATCCCCCTAGGAGCATGCGTGTAGTACTTTGTTTCAATGAATAATAGATTTTTGCAATAAGTATGTGAGTTCTTTATGACTAATGTTTAGTCCATGGATTATACGCACTCTCACCCTTCCATTATTGCTAGCCTCTTCAGTACCGTGCATTGCCCTTTCTCACCTCGAGAGTTGGTGCAAACTTCGCCGGTGCATCCAAACCCCGTGATACGATACGCTCTATCACACATAAGCCTCCTTAAATCTTCCTCAAAACAGCCACCATACCAACCTATTATGGCATTTCCATAGCCATTCCGAGATATATTGCCATGCAACTTCCATCATCATCATATGACTTGAGCATCATTGTCATATTGCTTTGCATGATCATAACATAGCTAGCATGATGTTTTCATGGCTTGTCCATTTTTTGATGTCATTGCTACGTTAGATCATTGCACATCCCGGTACACCGCCGGAGGCATTCATATAGAGTCATATTTTTGTTCTAGTATCGAGTTGTAATATTGAGTTGTAAGTAAACAAAAGTGCGATGATCATCATTATTAGAGCATTGTCCCATGTGAGGAAAGAATGATGGATGCTATGATTCCCTCACAAGTTGGGATGAGTCTCCGGACTTTACAAAAAAAAGAGGCCAAAGAAGCCCACAAAAAAATAAAAGAGGCCAAAGAAGCTCACCAAAAAAACAAAAAAAGAGAAAAAATAAAAAAATAAAAAATGAGAGAAAAGAGAGAAGGGACAATGTTACTATCCTTTTACCACACTTTTGCTTCAAAGTAGCACCATGTTCTTCATATAGAGAGTCTCTTGAGTTATCACTTTCATATACTAGTGGGAATTTTCATTATAGAACTTGGCTTGTATATTCCGATGATGGGCTTCCTCAAATGCCCGAGGTCTTCATGAGCAAGCAAGTTGGATGCACACCCACTTAGTTTCAGTTTGAGCTTTCATACACGTATAGCTCTAGTGCATCCGTTGCGTGGCAATCCCTACTCCTCGCATTGACATCAATTGATGGGCATCTCAATAGCCCGTTGATTAGCTGTGTCGATGTGAGACTTTCTCCCTTTTTTCTTATCCACACAACCTCCATCATCATATTCTATTCCACCTATAGTGCTATGTCCATGGCTCACGCTCATGTATTGCGTGAAAGTGGAAAAGGTTTGAGAACATCAAAAGTATGAAACAATTGCTTGGCTTGTCACCGGGGTTGTGCATGATTTGAATATTTTGTGTGGTGAAGATGGAGCATAGCCAGACCATATGATTTTGTAGGGATAACTTTCTTTGGCCATGTTATTTTGAAAAGACATGATTGCTTTATTAGTATGCTTGAAGTATTATTATCTTAATGTCAAATGATAGACTATTGCTTTGAATCACTCGTGTCTTAATATTCATGCCATGATTAGATTACATGATCAAGATTATGCTAGGTAGCATTCCACATCAAAAATTATCTTTTTTATCACTTACCTACTCGAGGACGAGCAGTAATTAAGCTTGATGATGCTGATACGTCTCCATCGTATCTATAATGTTTGTTTGTTCCATGCCAATATTATACAACTTTCATATACTTTTGGCAACTTTTATACTATTTTTGGGACTAACATATTGATCCAGTGCCCAGTGCCAGTTCCTGTTTGTTGCATGTTTTTTGTTTCACAGTAAATCCATATCAAACGGAGTCCAAATGGGATAAAAACTGACGGAGATTTTTTTTGAATATATGTGAATTTTGGGAAGACGAATCAACGCAAGATGATGCCCGAGGGGGCCACGAGGCAGGGGGGCGCGCCCCAGGGGGTCAGGCGCGCCCTGGGCCCTCATGGCCACCCTATAAGGCGGTTGGTTCCCTTATTTCGCCGCAAGAAATCTAATATCCGGATAAAAATCGTGTCCAAATTTCAGCCCAATCGGAGTTACGGATCTCCAGGAATTTAAGAAACGGTGAAAGGGCAGAATCAGGGAACGCAGAAATAGAGAGAGACAGAGAGACATATCCAATCTCGGAGGGGCTCTCGCCCCAACGCCGCCATGGAGGCCATGGACCAGAGGGGAAACCCTTCTCCCATCTAGGGAGAAGGTCAAGGGAGAATAAGAAGGAGGGGGGCTCTCTCCCCCTCTCTTCTGGTGGCACCGGAACACCGCCGGGGCCATCATCATCACTGCAATCTACACCAACAACTTTACCACCATCATCACCAACTCTTCCCCCTCTATGCAGCGGTGTAACCCCTCTTTTACTCGCTGTAATATCTACTTAAACATGGTGCTCAACGCTATATATTATTTCCCAATGATGTATGTCTATCCTATGACGTTTGAGTAGATCCGTTTTGTCCTATGGGTTAATTGATGATCGTGATTGGTTTGAGTTGCATGTTTTATTATTGGTGCTATCCTATGGTGCTCTCCGTGTCGCGCAAGTGTGAGGGATCCCCACTGTAGGGTTTGCAATATGTTCATGATTTGCTTATGGTGGGTGGCGTGAGTGATAGAAACACAGACCCGAGTAAGTAGGTTGTTTGCGTATGGGAATAAAGAGGACTTGATGCCTTATAATGATATGGTTGGGTTTTACCTTAATGATCTTTAGTAGTTGTGGATTCTTGCTAGAGTTCCAATCATAAGTGCATATGATCCAAGAAGAGAAAGTATGCTAGCTTATGCCTCTCCCTCAAATAAAATTGCAATAATGATTGCCGTTCTAGTTATCGATTGCCTAGGGACAAATAACTTTCTTGTGTGACAACAAGCTCTCTACTAAAACTAACTTAGTTGTGTCTTCATCTAAACAGCCCCTACTTTTTATTTATGCACTCTTTATTATCTTGCAAACCTATCCTATCACACCTACAAAGTACTTCTAGTTTCATACTTGTTCTAGGTAAAGCGAACGTTAAGCATGCGTAGAGTTGTATCGGTGGTCGATAGAACTTGAGGGAATATTTGTTCTACCTTTAGATCCTCATTGGGTTTGACACTCTTACTTATTGAAAGAGGCTACAATTGATCCCCTATACTTGTGGGTTATCACCCGACCACTTTAGAAGATAGAGAGAAATGAAAGTCATTCCCTATGCCTCAGCCATAGGTTCTATCATGTATGAAATGTTGTGTACCAGACCTGATGTGTGCCTTGCTATAAGTTTAGCGAGGAGGTACCAAAGTAATCCAGGAGTGGATCACTGGACAGCGGTCAAAAACATCTTGAAATACCTGAAAAGGACTAAGGATATGTTTCTCGTTTATGGAGGTGACAAAGAGCTTATCGTAAATGGTTAGGTCGATGCAAGCTTTGACACTGATCCGGATGACTCTAAGTCGCAAACCGAATACGTATTTATATTGAATGGTGGAGTTATCATTTGGTGCAGTTTCAAGCACAGCGTCATGGCGGGATCTACGTGTGAAGCGAAGTACATAGCTGCTTCGGAAGCAGCAAATGAAGGAGTTCATATCCGATCTAGGTGTAATACCTAGTGCATCGGGTCCAATAAAATATGTAGTGACAATACTAGAGCAATTGCCTTAGCGAAGGAATCCAGATTTCACAAGAGGACCAAACACATCAAGAGACGCTTCAATTCCATCCGCGATCAAGTCAAGGAGGGAGACATAGAGATTTGCAAAATACATACGGATCTGAATGTTGCAGACCCGTTGACTAAGCCTCTTCCACGAGCAAAACATGATCAGCACCAAGACTCCATGGGTGTTAGAATAATTACTATGTAATCTAGATTATTGACTCTAGCAAGTGGGAGACTGAAGGAAATATGCCCTAGAGGCAATAATAAAGTTGTTATTTATATTTCCTTATATCATGATAAATGTTTATTATTCATGCTAGAATTGTATTAGCCGGAAACTTAGTACATGTGTGAATACATAGACATAACAAAGTGTCCCTAACATGCCTCTACTTGACTAGCTTGTTAATCAAAGATGGTTAAGTTTCCTGACCATAGACATGTGTTGTCATTTGCTGAGCGGGATCACAACATTACAAAATGATGTGATGGTCAAGACCCATCCGTTAGCTTAGCATAATGATCGTTAAGTTTCATTGCTATTGCTTTCTTCATAACTTATACATATTCCTCTGACTAAGAGATTATGCAACTCCCGAATACCGGAGGAACACCATGTGTGCAATCAAACATCACAACGTAAATGGGTGATTATAAAGATGCTCTATAGGTGTCTCCGAAGGTGTTTGTTGGGTTGGCGTAGATCGAGATTAGGATTTGTCATTCCGAGTATTGGAGAGGTATCTCTGGGCCCTCTCGGTAATGCACATCACTATAAGCCTTGCAAGCAATGTGATTAATGAGTTAGTTGCGGGATGATATATTACGGAACGAGTAAAGAGACTTTCCGGTAATGAGATTGAACTAGGTATGATGATAACGACGATCAAATTTCGGGCAAGTAACATACCGATGACAAAGGGAATAATGTTTGTTGTTATGCAGTTTGACGCATAAAGATCTTCGTAGAATGTGTAGGAACCAATATGAGCATCCAGGTTCCGCTATTGGTTATTAACCGGAAATGTGTCTCGGTCATGTCTACATAGTTCTCGAACCCGTAGGGTCCGCACGCTTGATGTTCAATGATGATTTGTATTATGTGTTTTGGTGACCGAAGTTTGTTCGGAGTCTCGGATGAGATCTCGGACATGACAAGGAGTCTCGAAATGGTCGAGAGGTAAAGATTGATATATTGGAAGGTTATATACGGACACCGGAATGGTTCCGAAGAGGTTCGGGGATTTTTCGGAGTACCGGGAGGTTACCGGAACCCCTCAGGAAAGTTAATGGGCCTCATGGGTCATAGTGGAGAGAGGGAGGCAGGCCACAGGAGGTGGCGCCCCCTGCCCAATCCAAATTGTACAAGGCGTGGGGGCGCGGCCCCCTTTCCTTCTCCCTCTCCCCCTCTTTACCCTTTCCCCTCTTCATTGGAACGAAGGGGGGCGAATCCTACTAGGAGTGGAGTCCTAGTAGGACTCCCCCGCCATGGCACGCCACCCCTAGGGAAGGCCACCTCCTCCTCCCCTCCTTTATATACGGGGGCGGGGGGCACCCCAAAGGCACATCAATTGTTCTCTTAGTCGTGTGTGGTGCCCCCCTCTATAGTTTACTCCTCCGGTCATAGCATCATAGTGCTTAGTGGAAGCCCTGAGTGGATCACATCACCATCACCGTCACCACGCCGTTGTGCTAAAAAAATCTCCCTCGACCCTCTGCTGGATCAAGAGTTCGAGGGACGTCATCGAGCTGAACGTGTGCTGAACACGGAGGTGTCGTATGTTGGTTACTAGGATCGGTTGGATAATGAAGACGTTCAACTACATCAACGTGTTAACCTAACGCTTCCGCTTTCGGTCTATGCGGGTACGTGGACACACTCTCCATCTCATTGCTATTCATCTCCTAGGTAGATCTTGCGTGATCATAGAATTTTTTTTGAAATGGCATGCTACGTTCCCCTACATAAACATGCACCCAGGGACACGTGCACATATGATTTTGCAATCCATTTTCGTGCACTATCACGTGTCTCATGTAGATCAAATTTGATTTTGCACATTTAAATCCCTAGGAAATAAATTAATGTATAAAAAACGAACAGATTTTATCTATTTTTTTCAATTTTCAACATTAAACTCCTTTGGTCGCATGTTCGCTGCAGAAAAAATTTGGCATGCATCTTTGGGCCACATGCACGCGGTGGTCCTAGGACACTCACTCGCATGGGCCCGCGAGGTCGCCATCCAGCACTATGACATCCAATGAGAGTGGTTAATTTGACCAACAAGGATGGTTATTTTTTTGGTTTTTGTTAAATGTACGGTAGGAGTATATATATAGTACGCGTTGAAGAGGGTGGTCGGGGGCAATACTACATGTCGTATAGGACACCTCACTCGTGTGTGATGGTTCCATCCGTGGGCCCGCGAGGTTGTCCTCCATCACTTTGACCCAGCAAGGAGGTTTCTTTTTGGGTTGTGTTGCAGTAGGAGTATATAGTATGCGTCAAATAGGGGAGGAGGGGCCGGAGCAGCACATATATATTACACACACGTCATGAATCGATCTCGCTCCGTGTGGGGACTTTTCGGTTTCCAAGGCAGGTGCCACAAAGAAGTTGTGCATATTGGGTATTAAAAACATCACCAACACATTGGGCCACGTGCAGACGATGGTTGTCACTCATTCGCCTGCGACTCTTCCCTCCATGGGCATGCGGGGTTGTCTTCCATCTAATATATGACACAACGAGAAAGGTAATTTGATGAACAAGGAGGATTATTTTCGGATTGTGTTACGGTATGTACGTAGGAGTATTTATTACGCGTCGAAGAGGGGAGGGGGCAACATATATATACTATGTGTCATGAACCTCGGTTCGTGTGTGGGGGACTTAAAGGTTTCCGAGGCAGGTGCCACATCAAACTTCTGCATATATATTAGGTATTCAAACATCACAATGTAGCGACCTGACCCGAATGGATCACGTCTATTGTGCTATGGTGTCATCCCTGGATCAGTAATGCTGACACCACACAGTACATCGAGGTTTTATAGCAGAGTTGCAATCACACACTTATTACATCGATGGCTCAAAAAGAACTTATTACAATAAATATGGCTGAAGGCCATCTAATATCGATAACAGCGGAAGACTCGGAAGATAAATGGGTCCATCAACTCCAACGGCATCACTGAGTATAGAACCACGACCTAAAACACCTCAATCGTCGTCTGAAAAGTCTGCAACACGAGAAGTTGCAGCCCGAAACGGGTCAGCACATGGAATATGCTGGCAAAGTAACACATAGAGAGTAATGGAATGAAACAGCTATACTATATGCATATATGGCTGGTGGAAAGCTCTATGGTTACAGTTTTGCGTAAAGCCAGTTTTTCCCTACTGCAAAGGAATAAGTTTATTTAACTATCATGGTGGTTGTGAAACATTGAGAATGGTTGACAGCATTCTCAATCCCAATTAAAAATAATTAAAACCCAATAACATTAATTAGAGGTAACATGTTGAGATTCACATGATATTCAAGTACTAGATACTCAAGTTGTCCATAACCGGGGACACGGCTAATCATGATTAGTTTGTACACTCTGCAGAGGTTTGCGCACTTTTCCCCACATGACTCGATCGCCTCCGTTTGTTTTCTCGCACTACATGGTGTTTGAGAAACGGATGACCGAGACATAGTCTTTCAGAAGCACTAGCACCTTACTTGTGGGGTAGACCGGTACACCTACATCCCCTACATCTGCTAGTCCACCCCGTAAGAGTTCGCACAACTTAGTCAACTATGCCAGAGCCCATAGTAGCATGTGGCTGCACACGGAAGTTTCTAGCATGAAAGATCTTATGATCCCTTTGAGCCTGGGTGGCGGTCCGAAAAAAAAACAGGCAAGTCCTGATAGACATCAGGTGCCTCAATCCACCCAGATGTGTGTTTAAGTTGCCACCTTAGATAAACCATTAAAATTATCAATCTCACATCTGTCATGGATATCACTCACCCAATCCACGTCTACTAGCATAGCATGGCATAATAAGCAAACGTAGAAGTAACTCCCAAAGGTTTCATAATAATACAGGTAATAGGTACTACCTCATCTACTTCCTATCCCACAATTTAATTAGATCCTAATCATGCAATGTGTGAGGATTGATCTAATGCAATAAAACATGGGTTGTACAAAAGGTATGATCAAAGTGTTACTTGCCTTGCTGAAGATCCGCGAGTCCTAGGGTTTCGAAGTAACAAGCGGCGCAATCCGGGTAATCTATCGCAGACAAACAACAAGCATACAATAAGTACTCATCTAATGCACAGGTAAAACTCGAACAAGAGATCGAACCAAGTAGTTCAACTTAAGAACTCTGGTTGCAAAGAAAGAACGAAAAACAAACGGCGGAAGAAAACAACTCGGTTCTAGCAAGTTGAATCTAGGTCAAAATTTTACTGTAGCAAAAGCTTGTTCAAGTTGATTAGACGGAACGGAGGTTTTGAGACGAAACTCCAGGCGCTTGAATCACCTGATTTCGATAAACGAGCGAAAAGAAAGACTAGAAAGAAGATCAGATCTGAGATCGCAATCGCGGAATAAATCCGACGAAAAGAAAAAGAAGAACGGTTAAACGAAGGGACGTCATTAACCTAGAAGAATCCGGTGATCACGTTCGTTAGGACAAACGGTCCGGCGAACGGTCCAAAGGCAACTAAATCGGAGAAGAAAACGAATCCGATCTAGGGTTTCGGAGAAGAAAACCGAACGAAAAACCGATCTAGAAAACCGGAACGGTTTAGAGAAGAAAAGAATCGGAACGATTAGAAGAAAACGATCCGAGAAAAAGAATAGATGTAGCGCGGGGCTACCTCCGGCGAGGTCTCCGGCGAGGGGCTCCGGCGGCGTGGGCGTGGGCGGCGGCAAGGTGCGGCGGCGGCGCGGGTGTGGGGTAGCTCTAGGCTTTGGGTTTGATGATTTAGAGGGGGGGTGCTTGGGTATTTATATTGGGGAGGGGGGGAGTTTACTTGGGGTAGGGGACAAGAATTAGACTAGGAATAGGAATAGAAAAAAGAAAAGGAAAGGAAAAGATCTAGAAATAGAAAAGGAATATACGGAAGTAGGACAAAAGTCCTACTAGGATTCGGTAGAAACAAGTGGCGAGGCGGCGGCCTCCTGCACCAGCGCTAGGCGCGCGCGGCTCCCTGGGGGCGGTGGCCTTTGGCCCGGCTGGGCCTTTGGCCTGGCCGGCCTTGGTCCAGTTTTTTTTTTGTTTTTTTTTTAACTGATTTCGCGCGCAGAAAAACAAAAAGAGAACTAAATGAACTCCGAAAAAATCTAAAGTAAATTTTCTCCGACTCCTAAAAATGAGTCGAACAAAATGAACTTTTCTCCGGACCTAAAATGCAATTTTCGAAAACGCGCATTTTTCCCTATCCAAATAAAATGCGAATAAACTCCAGAAAACAAAAATTGATCTATTTATTATATCTTCATTTTTCCTAAATTTGGGAAAGTCATATTATTCCCTCTCTCATATATTTTGACACCGGAAAAATTATTGAAGATAAAATAAATAAATCAAATGATCCTATTTTCAAAATTCGAGAAAACTCTCAAATATGAAAATAACGAAATCTCCAACTCTCTCCGAGGGTCCTTGAGTTGCGTGAAATTTCTAGGATCAACCAAAATGCAAGAAAAATATGGTATGCATGATGATCTAGTGTATAACATTCCAAATTGAAAATTTGGGATGTTACACACAACCACACATCTCCATACATATGTGTTTGGCCCACAAGCAAGCGATGGCGGTTGTCCTTTAGCACTCACTCACGGGGTTATCGGCGAGATGTTTCGTCCATCTCTGTGTGCCTGCTTGATCAATCAGTTCGACCGACGGTGATAGAGGTTAATTTGACTTATAATTAGGAGGGATTAAATTTTGGTTTGTCTTATATGGTTCGGTACATGGAACTATACTTCGCGCGCATGTGTACCCACGAATCCCTCCCACCGGGTCGAAGTGGCGGGGGGGGAGGAGACGCGACATATCATGAACCAGATCTGTGTGGGGACTGTGCGTTTTTCGACGCATACATCCACCACATCAAAATGTTGTGCCTTTGTATTCAAACATGTATGCATGCACCACGCATGTCTATACAAATGTTTGGGGCACATACATGCAATCGTTGTCTTTGGACACTCTCCCTTGCTTGGTTATCATCGACGGCCTATATATATATATTCATGGGCCCACGTGTACGTCTCCATCACTTCGACCAACAATGCGAGAGAGGTTACCAGGGCGGATTCTTCTTCTCTTTGTTTGCATTACCATATAGTCGTACATCGATCATGGTGATATTCGATACCTAAGTTTGAGGGCTTGCATACACATGAATCAAAGTTGTGCATTGGGTATATTCAAACACCACATGACACTTCATACCTATGTTTGGGCCACATGCACGCAGTGGTTGTCTTCAGGCACTCCTCGCGTGGTTATCGGCGACAAGCTAGCCTATTTTGTGGGGCCACGTGTGGAACGTCAATGCATGACTTTGACCCAACAAACAAGAGAGGTTATACGACCAAGGTGATGATTCTTCTTGGTCAGTCTTACAGTACGCCTTGGTAAGATGCCCCTGTCGGTGTCAAAACCGGCAGATCTCGGGTAGGGGGTCCCGAACTGTGCGTCTAAGGTCGATGGTAATAGGAGACAGGGGACATGATGCTTACCCAGGTTCGGGCCCTCTCTATGGAGGTAATACCCTACTTCCTGCTTGATTGATCTTGATGAATATGAGTATTACAAGAGTTGATCTACCATGAGATCGTAATGGCTAAACCCTAGAGGTCTATCTTGTATGGTTATGATAATGAGTATCTCTCCCCTCCAAACTAATTCCTATGGTTTATATAGACACCGGGAGGATCTAGGGTTACACAAGGTCGGTTACAAAGAAAGGAATCAACATGTTCGGTCACCAAGCTTGCCTGCCACGCCAAGGAGAGTCCTATCCGAACACGGATGCAGTCTTTGGTCTTCGTATCTTCACAGCCCATCAGTCCGGCCCATAGCTAATAGGCCGGACGCCCGAGGAGCCCTTAGTCCAGGACTCCCTTAGTAGCCCCTGAACCTGGCTTCAATGACAAGGTATCCGACGCGTAGGCCTGTCTTCGGCATTGCAAGGCGGGTTCCTCCTTCCGAACTCCAAAATAGTCTTTGAACGTATCGACGTGTCCGGACTTGTAACACACACCACACACAATCGCAGAGAGAATATAATTTTACACGAGTCCAATCTGCTGACAACTTTCTCTAACATGACATCACATCTGTCCGGTCATAATTTCGAACCGTTTTTCGTCTGCCGCTCCACCTTTCGAGGCGCGGTTGCTATTGGCCCATTCCATCGAAGCAGAGGTCGTGTCACCTTATTGCGGGATTCTCATCAATACGAGCATGGGTAACCCAACCGTCTCGTTGGAAAGATTCCTTAGGAATAGGTAGGCTTTTGGGCTTAGGAGGAGACGTTTAACTCCCGCTACCTTTATAAAGGAACCAAGGGCCGTCTTTTTACACCAAACCTCTCCTCGGCCTTTCCATTCTCAATTTCTAGCACCCAAGGTTCGAATTTGTTGCTTCCAGCTTCCCCATCATGTCCGGACCTAACCCTCAAGGCCAATGGGCGCTTCCTCTGATACAGAGGAGGATCTTCCAAAGCTTCGGGCAGCCAGATACCTGACCGCGGAGATCCACCACAGGCTTCCTACTCAAGGGCAGGTTATTCCGACCCCCGGATCTGGTGAGAGGGTTATATTTATCTCACACTTCCTTCGAGGGCTAGGGTTCGCTCTTCACCCCTTCGTCCGGGGGCTAATGTTTTATTACGGACTAGATTTTCATGATCTAGCCCCAGAGTCTTTCCTCCACGTCTCGGCGTTTATCATTACGTGCGAGGCCTTCCTCTGAATCCCCCACACTTCGGCTTATGGCTCAAGACCTTCAGTGTGAAACCAAAGGTAGTCGATGGGGAACAGGTGGAGTGCGGTAGTGCTATAATCAGCCAGCTCACCAACACTCCTTGCCCAAAAGGCTCTTTTACCGAAACTTCGAATCCATGGTAGCGGGAGTTGTTTTATGTCACGAAGCCCCGTAGCACCAAGTGGGTAGCTGCACCCACGTTCCATCCTGCCCCACCGTTACAGCTTGCATCATGGGTCAATAAGGGGCTGTATTGGGGATCAGTTGATGAAGTGCGGACTCTACAAAGCCGCATCTGAACCCTCCTCGAGAGGGACATCGATCTTGTCAACGTGATTCAAGTAATGTCGATTCGCCGAATCCTGCCATGCCAGCGTAGGCCTCTCCGCATGTGGGAGTTTAACCCATAAGGACCACGAACCCTCCAAAACTTCTTCGGCATTACACACAAACGGATGTGGAAGTTGTTTTTCGGGAAACGAAAACATTGGCCGGACACCACTGAGGACACAGGCCTCGACTGCAACCGTTCGGATACCCCGGTAAGCACTATGCTTCTGAACACTTTGTTTTTAAGTATGCTGCAATTCATTACTAACCAGAGTATCTCCTTCCAAGGCTGGATAAAGAAAGCGGACCTGATTAGGTGTTCGGCTGATAACCCACAAGTATAGGGGATCGCAACTGTTTTCGAGGGTAGAGTATTCAACACAAGGGGAGCCAAAGAATATTCTCAAGTATTCTCAAGGGGAGTCAAAGAATATTCTCAAGTATTAGAAGCTGAGTTGTCAATTCAACCACACCTGGATAACTTAATATCTGCAGCAAAGTATTTAGTAGCAAAGTAATATGATAGTAGTGGTAACGATAGCAAAAGTAACGGTAGCAAAAGTAATATTTTTGGTGTTTTGAAGTGATTGTAACAATAGCAACGAAAAAGTAAATAAGCGAAGAACAATATATGGAAATATCGTAGGTAATGGATCGGTGATAGAGAATTATGTCGGATGCGGTTCATCATGTAACAGTCATAACATAGGGTGACACAGAACTAGCTCCAGTTCATCAATGTAATGTAGGCATGTATTCCGAATATAGTCATACGTGATTATGGAAAAGAACTTGCATGACATCTTTTGTCCTACCGTCCCGTGGCAGTGGGGTCCTATTGGAAACTAAGGGATATTAAGGCCTCCTTTTAATAGAGTACCAGATGAGAGCATTAACACATAGTGAATACATGAACTCCTCAAACTATGGTCAACACCGGGAGTGGTCCCGATTATTGTCACTTCGGGGTCGACGGATCATAACACATAGTAGGTGACTGTAGACTTGCAAGATAGGATCAAGAACTCTCATATATTGATGAAAACATAATAGGTTCAGATCTGAAATCATGGCACTCGGGCCCTAGTGACAAGCATTAAGCATAGCAAAGTCATAGCAACATCAATCTCAGAACATAGTGGATACTAGGGATCAAACCCTAACAAAACTAACTCGATTACATGATAAATCTCATCTAACCCATCACCGTCCAGCAAGCCTATGATGGAATTACTCACGCACGGCAGTGAGCATCATGAAATTGGTGACGGAGGATGGTTGATGATGACGATGGCGACGAATTCCCCTCTCCGGAGCCCCAAACGGACTCCAGATCTGCCCTCCCGAGAGAGTTCAGGGCTTGGCGGCGGCTCCATATCATAAAACGTGATTAATCCTTCTCCTTGGTCTTTTTCTCCCCGAAAGTGAATATATGGAGTCAAGGTTGAGGTCGGTGGAGCGTCAGGGGGGCCACGAGGCAGGGGGCGCACCCAGGGGGGTAGGGCGCGCCCCCCACCCTCGTGGACAGGTGGAGGCCCCCTGACGTGGATCTTCCTTCCAGTATTATATATATATATTCCAAAATAATTCTCCGTTGATTTTTAGGTCATTCTGTGAACTTTTATTTCTCCACAAAAATAACACCATGGCAATTCTGCTGAAAACAGCGTCAATCCGGGTTAGTTCCATTCAAATCATGCAAGTTAGAGTCCAAAACAAGGGCGAAAGTGTTTGCAAAAGTAGATACGACGGAGACGTATCAACTCCCCCAAGCTTAAACCTTTGCTTGTCCTCAAGCAATTCAGTTGATAAACTAAAAGTGATAAAGAAAAACTTTTGCAATGTAACGCCCCGAGTCCGATGCGCCAGGTGTCTTCAAGTTATTCGCTATTGTTGCCATGTCATTCGCTTGCGTGTGGCATCTTGTCATGTCATCATGTGCATAGCATCATCATGTTTTCAAAACTTGCATCCGTCCAGGTCTCCCCATCCTCTCCGTTGTTCGTTCTGAGCCCAACCACACTCGCACGCGCACGCGGCATGTCTGAAATAGTATTTTATAAGTGGCCAGGAAATGTTCTCGGAACGGGTTGAAAGTTGGCAAGCGGTGTGGTTATAGTGTAGATAGACCGCATGTCAAGTTCCATCGCATTCGGAGTCTGTTTGACGCCCCAACGGATAACTGTAGCGACAATATAGTCGGTCAAATTGTCGGATGTTTCCGGTCTCCGAAAACTGTTGCCGGGCTTTCCCTCTCTTTCCTCCCTAGACCATCTACACAGTCCACTACCTACACCAGGCCCAATCTAACCTCTCTCGTCAGCCCGCGGCCCTCCTCGCGCGTGCGTCCGAAAGCTGTCCCGGACCTGACCCGCTCTGTCGTTACCAACGGGTCCGGATCATCCCAAAACATCTACAAAACATTACCATTTTCTTATTTGGACTCCCTAGCCTATTTTTCCTGACCGTCCGATTTTGATCGAGGGACGAGATAGCCCCTAATCTAACCCACTCACTATATAAACTAGACGAACCCTAGATGCTAGGCAGTTTGTCCCATCCATCAGATCCTCCGCCGCCGCCACTGTCTTTCTCCCACCTCGAGATCCCCTTCGCATCAATCAGCCACCACAAAAAAAACTTCCAATTCCATCGATCCATACACCCAACTGCCGCCGCCTGAGAGCCCCGCTCGACCCCGCGCGCCACCACCGGCCGGTGACCTCACCGGAGCTCTATCGGAACCGCCAGGCCAGCTCCTCAGGACCCTCTTCTTTCGTTCCCTCATCCCTGCAACTCTCCCTCCCTAACCTCTTCATCTCTTTGTACCTCAACAGGAGCTCCAGCGCCATGGTTTGATTTCGGCCTCGAGGTCCCGACGCCGCCATGTCCTGCATCCGCTGCCACGCCAAGTCCCGCTTCCTCGCCCGCGCGTCAAGTTCTTGCTGCGGCTGCCTCAATCTGCCATGCAGACGCCTTCCATGGAGTTCCCTGCAGCCTCCCGTCAGCGCCGTCTCGAACCGAGCCTCGCCACTGCGCCGTGTTCCCCGCGCGCTGCAGGAGACAGGGGACCGGCGACCTCCAACCTCGCCGGAGTACCCAACCAGGGCGGCCCTTCTGCAGTTCGTCACGTCACCCTGCCAGGACGTGCCCCGCCGTCTCCTTCCTCGCTAGCCGCCACCGACCTCCGTTCCCTCCTGAGCACCGCCTGGCCAAGTCCGGTGACCAAGCGCGTGATCTGGTCGAGCACGCCGCCCTTCGCCTTATGCACGGCGTTCCCGTGCCTGGCGAACCTGTCGTTGACCCTTGCTTCCCCTGCTTCGAGCGACGGGATGAGGCTGTGCCGGCATTGACTCCGCATCAAGCACGACCCCACCTCCTCTGCTTCACACGTAGCGCAGCGCCCTGGCCTAGCTCTAGCGGTCGCGTGGGCCACAAGCAGATCCGGCCCAGCGCCTCCCTTGCCGGCCTCTCTTCCACCAAACGGGCCAAGGCCCATGGTGAGGCCAGCTCCAGTGCCCTCCTTTTTTTCCCATTGTTGGGCCAGCTAGATACGACTCGTTTCGTGTTTTTTTCCATAGAACGTTTTTCCTATTTTCCAGAGAGTGCAGTTTTGCAGATTAGCCCCTAAACTTCATGCATATAATAACTTAATAACCGTGCATCGGTTTAAAATGATTTATATATGAAAAATGCTTAGAATTGTGTCTAGTTTCATAATATCCAACTTTCAACCATGTTTAAAATGTTTAAACTAATGTTTGCATTTATTTGCTTAATTACGATGTTAAAATGATTTAATTCATAACTAAATAACCGTAGCTCCAAACCTAACAAACTTTATATGTAAATGGGGTAGAAAAATGCATAGTTTAACATGGTGGCATCTCTTTGCATGTTTAACAACTCTAAAATATGGTTTAGGGTAGAACAGTACCAAACCTAAAATATGCACATGAGGAGTTTCTGGAATTGGTGTTTGTTATTTCCCACCTCATTTAAACTTGACTAGATAGTTAGTTTAATTATGCTTCACCCCTTGCAATGTGTAACAACATTTAATATTGATGAGTACATAACCAAGAGAGAACTAAATAAAAGGATGTGATTTTTGTCAATATGCATCTCGTTGCATGTTGAGCTCCACTTAACTTGTAGTTTTGTTTGTGCACTTTGCCATGCCATGCATATTTAACCGGACATGCATCATCCTTGGTTGTGCATCATGCCATGTTTAGGTGATGGTTGTTTACTATGTTGTTTTCTCCTTTCCGGTGTTTCTTCTTCTTGTTAGTTCCGGTAACGTCGCGTTTGTGAGGATCCGTTCGACTACGTCCGTTAGTCTTCTTCATGGACTCGTTCTTCTTCCTTGTGGGATCTCAGGCAAGATGACCATACCCTCGAAATCACTTCTATCTTTGCTTGCTAGTTGTCCGTTCTATTGCTATGCCGCGCTACCTACCACTTGATTTATCATGCCTCCCATATTGCCATGTCAAGCCTCTAACCCACCTTTCCTAGCAAACCATTGTTTGGCTATGTTACCGCTCTTGCTTAGCCCCTCTTATAGCGTTGCTAGTTGCAGGTGAAGCTGAAGTTTGTTCCATGTTGGAACATGGATATGTTGGGATATCACAATATCTCTTATTTAATTAATGCATCTATATACTTGGTAAAGGGTGGAAGGCTCGGCCTTATGCCTGGTGTTTTGTTCCGCTCTTGCCACCCTAGTTTCCATCATACTGGTGTTATGTTCCTTGATTTTGCGTCCCTTACGCGGTTGGGTGTTATGGGGACCCCTTGACAGTTCGCTTTGAATAAAACTCCTCCAGCAAGGCCCAACCTTGGTTTTACCATTTGCCTCACCACCACCTACTTTTCCCTTGGGAGTCGCGCTCCCGAGGGTCATCTTTATTTTAACCCCCCAGGCCAGTGCTTCTCTAAGTGTTGGTCCGAACTAGAGTCCTTTGCAGCACCACCTCGGGGAAACTTGAGGGCTGGTTTTAGTTGTACGGAGTGCTCATCCGGTGTTGCCCTGAGAACGAGATATGTGCAGCTCCTATCGGGATGTTGGCGCATCGGGCGGTCTTGCTGGTCTTGTTTTACCATTGTCGGAATGTCTTGTAACCGGGATTCCGAGTCTGATCGGGTCTTCCTGGGAGATGGAATATCCTTCGTTGACCGTGAGAGCTTGTGATGGGCTAAGTTGGGACACCCCTGCAGGGTTTGAACTTTTGAAAGTCGTGCCCGCGGTTATGGGCAGATGGGAATTTGTTAATATCCGGTTGTAGAGAACTTGACACTTAACTTAATTAAAATGAATCAACCGCGTGTGTAGCCGTGATGGTCTCTTCTCGGCGGGGTCCGGGAAGTGAACACGGTTCTTGTGTTATGCTTGAAACATAAGTAGTTTTAGGATCACTTCTAGTTCACGACCGTGCGTTGCTTGTCTTCTCGCTCTCTTTTGCGTAAGTTAGCCACCATATATGCTAGTGCTTGCTGCAGCTCCACCTCACTACCTTTTTCCTACCCATAAGCTTAGATAGTCTTGATCTCGCGGGTGTGAGATTGCTGAGCCCTCGTGGCTCACAGATACTTCCAAACAGTTGCAGGTGCTGATGATACCGGTGCAGGTGACGCAACCCAAGCTCGAGTGGGAGCTCGATGAAGATCTTGATCATTGTTTTGTTTCGTTTCCTGTTGATCAGTAGTGGAGCCCAGTTGGGACGATCGGGGATCTAGCATTTGGGGTTGCCTTCTTTTATTTTGGTTCCATAGTCGGACCTTGATTGTATTCTGGATGATGTATGTTTAACTTGTATTGTGTGAAGTGGCGATTATAGGCCAACTCTTTATCCCATTCTTATTCAGTACAGGGGATTGTGTGAAGATTACTCCTCTTGCGACAAACCTACCATGCGGCTATGCCTCTAAGTTGTGCCCCGGCATGTGGGAGATATAGCCGCATTGTGGGTGTTACATACGAACACTATTTGCTCTTGTTGTTGTAAATATGTAAAGCCAGCATTCAAGTTTTCAGCAAAGATTATGAACTAACCATATTCACAATAACATTTAGGTCTCATGTTTACTCATATCAATGACATAATCAACTAGCGAGCAATAATAATAAATCTCGGATGACAACACTTTCTCAAAACAATCATGATATGATATAACAAGATGGTATCTTGCTAGCCCTTTCTGAGACCGCAAAACATAAATGCAGAGCACCTTTAAAGATCAAGGACTGACTAGACATTGTAATTCATGGTAAAAGATTTGTAAATAGACAGGCCCTTCGCAGAGGGAAGCAGGGATTTGTAGAGGTGCTAGAGCTCAGTTTTGAAATAGATATGAATAATATTTTGAGCGGTATACTTTCATTGTCAACATAACAACCAAGAGATGGCGATATCTTCCATGCTACACACATTATAGGCGGTTCCCAAACAGAATGGTAAAGTTTATACTCCCCCTCCACCAACAAGCATCAATCCATGGCTTGCTCGAAACAACAAGTGCCTCCAATTAACAACAGTTCAGGGGGAGTTTTTCTTGCAATTATTTTGATTTGATTTGCATAAAGCATGGGACTGGGAATCCCGGTGACCAGCCATTTTCTCGTGAGTGAGGAGCGGAGTCCACTCGTCTTGAGAATAACCTGCCTAAGATGGAAGATACGGACAACCCTAGTTGATACATGAGCTATTCAGGCATACAAAACAGAATGTTTATTTGAAGGTTTAGAGTTTGGCACATACAAATTGTCGGATGTGGGGTTCCGGCAAACCCTTACAAGGTTCAAACACTGGGGTGCGCGCGAAGTCTTTCCTTCCTACCGATCTACGCCCTAGCTCGCTAAGATGTCGCGGACGAACTTGACGTACTCGATGAACTCGCAACACAGAAAGACACGAGGTTTATACTGGTTCGGGCCACCATTGTGGTGTAATACCCTACTCTAGTGTGGTGGTGGTGGATTGCCTCTAGGGCTGATGATGAACAATACAAGGGAAGAATAGCCTCCTAAGTTTGAGGTGTTCTTGTGAGTTGGCTCTCGATCGGGTTGGATCAAGCTAAGATCAGATGCCTCTACTATAGTGGCTAGCTCTACTTATATAGGCCCTGGTCCTCTTCCCAAATATCAAGCGGGAAGGGACCCAACAACGGCGGGCCAATATGAAGGGGGCAGGTAGTACAAGCTATCCTGACAAAAGTGGTCTTTGCCTGCGAAAAGCTCTGGTGGTGACGCCGTCTTGGGCTCCACGATGATCTCCATCTTGCCGTCCTCCTGGTCTTGGTCTCGTTGCACCAATATAGCAACCTTTGCCTGATGCCTCGGTACTCTTCGTCTGTGCTGGCCTCCTTAGCACCAAAGAGGAAATAAGGACACTGTGCGCACTAGCACCTGCCGGGTGTCATGCGTCATGGCTCACGTCACGAGGGCCTCGTGAGGTTTGCTCCGCCTTGATATCTCCGCTCCTCGTGAGCCTGCCTGGCTAGGCCACTCCAGAGGAGGCCTTGCATTGTCTGCCTCGCGAGACTTGGACCCTCGTGAGGGTCTTGGATGCTTTGTTGGTAAAGATGGGTTGTATGCCCTACTGGCTCACCCACGCCGCGGGTCGCAAGCAGGCAAGTCTGGGGACCCCCGTTCCCAGAACGCCGACAGTAGCCCCCGGGCCCAAGGTATGCTCGGGCTTGGCTTCGCAGCGAATCCAAGGGTCAAGTTCGGAGCACCACGGGCCCCTAAAGCCTGCGGCCTCGGTTGACGCGTGGCGGTTTATTGGACGTGGGCGTCTCCGCTTCCCCATGCTGCCTCAGCAACTGCATGACTTGACAAGTCCCTGCGACATGCAAGGAAAACCATCATTACCTGCGATCATGGGAGACGCCGATTGGCCTTCTCTTGCTATAAATGGGGATGGGGCGGAGCCCCCGTTACCCATCTCTTCCTAGCTTGCTTGCTCCTTCCTCCTTGCTCCACTACTGACAACAATGGCGCCCATCAGAAATTTTTCTACTGAAGAGAAAGGAAAGGCTCCCGTTGATGATCTGGAGCCTCTTCCGCCGAAGAAAAGGCCGATCCGTCACCGTGATGAAGCGGCGATGCAGGTGGTGTTGAGGCCTTGGTGCGAGCGGCCTCCTCCGGGGTACCTACTGCCCTTGTACGCCCGAGCCGAGGGCTCAGGAGGATGAAGTGACGAGCAGCGCAGCCCACGCTGCATCCTGGGTCGCCGCGCCACGGCAACGCATGCCGTCGCCCCTGGGGTCCACGTCGCGGACTCCTCGCGCGAGTTGGTGCTATGGGCGCCGATGCATCCAAGCTCCTGGATCTTCTTCCCGTGGTTCTACTCCAACATGATGCCACCGAGGGGGCCTCTCGAGCTCTGGGTGCAGCACACCGACTGCAGCGCTCCGGCGACCGGAGCGGAAATCGAGGCGGTCCCCTCCGGCAAGATCTTCATGACTCATGGTTGGGGCGAGATCACGTGGGTCTGTCGTGCGAGGGGCGCCCTCGCTATCCACTTTGAGTACGATGGCGTCTCCACGCTCTTCTTCAAGGTCTTCGATGCTGAGGGCCGCCACCTGGAGTGCTGCTCCGGAGAGGAGCGTGAGGCTGACGCGCGTCCCGCTCGTGGCCACTCCAGCAGCAGCAGCCCTTGGTATTCCAGAAGCTCTCCTGAGATCTATGAGACTCCGGAGACGAGCGATGACAGCTACGTGCCCCCGAGCTCTCGCCGCGCTCGGAGTAGAGCTGCGGCGTCCGGCCATCGCCGCCACTGATCCGGATGGGGTTAGCACCGGCCTCCCGTGGCCCACTGTTGATGATGGTGTCCACCACGGAAGGATGTAGATAGGATTCCCCTTAGTATCAACTTTTGTTTCCTGCGAAGAATCATGAATTACCCCGTGGGGGCATGTAAGGGTCCGTAATGTCTTTTGTGCTTATCTTCCCTGTTATGAGAATTTGGTGAATGCATGTCCCGTTAAGGCTCGGTCCCCCTTTCTTTCCTCGCGATAGCTTGTTGCTCTACGCTGACAGGTCCCGGTCCCCAGGCAGGCTACAGCCGTCGCTGGTATGCCAGGTCACGTGCCGTGGTCAAGGCCAGGAGGTGTGCGGCCCGAGGTCCAGTAAGAGCCCCTGAGGCGCGAAGCTCAGGAAGTCCCCCTTAGTGCTCAAGAAGCCATGGTAAGGCGAGAAAGGGAGTTGACGTGGCCACAATGGGGTTGCGGCAAGGCGTGAGTGACCACTAGGCCCAAACATTTAGCCGATCTGAGTGCGGGACTTATCTCGTTGATCTCATGGCGACTCCTGACGTTGCGCTAGGGCGGCGCGCCTACTCATGCGGCATAGCTAGGCCGGCCCATATGAGTTTCCCTCCCCTCATGCTCTCCTTCGTGCTCTATGTCCTCAGGTCCCGGCCCTCGAGTGAGCTCAGCCGCCGCTGGTATGCCAGGTCGCGATGCCGTGGTCAAGGCCAGGGGGTGAGGGCTAGAGAGCCAGTAAGAGCTCCTGAGTCGCGATGCTCAGGAGCCCCCTTTTAACGCGCAAGCGAATTACACGACAGAAAAGGAGACTCGCGGTGCCGCCTGCTATCCTTCCCACGGGATCCCTATGAATAGGCACAAGAAGAAACACGGTTTGCCATTACAGCTGTCAGCCTGCCGCTGGTTGCTCTGGATGAGGTGAAGGCACTGAGGGCCTGATGAGGTGACATGCACGGGGCGTGCCACGAGCCAGAGCTCAGCAGCTCAGATTTGTCGGCGTGGCAGGGACGGACCCATGCACCTGCGCCATGCATGTGTGGAGGCCCCGAGGGAGGCGATGATCGAGTAGGTGATAATAGTTGGCAGGTTAAGCATGGAGAGCAAATCAACTTGGATAAATGCAAGAAGATGCGTGCCACCGGGTCCGGCCCGAGCGGCTTGGGGATGATGCAGCCCGAGGGGCGCCCCCAACAAGGTAAGCTAAAGATGTAAGCAAAAGGGATACATGCCGCAGGGATGGACCCACGCGGCCTAGGAATAATGCAGCCCGAGGGGCGCTCCTAGCTAAACGAGCTTGGAAGATGTCACCTGGTTCTGTAGACGAAGTAGAGTTGGTGCAGCTCAAGGCGTGCGTTGAAGAAATGACTCCTCACGAGCCGCCAGAACCCTGAGCCTCGGGAGGCTCTGGGGGCTCGGGAGGTTCCCTGAAGACTGTCTCCATCTCCTCCAGAACGGCGTGGTACCTGGCTTCTTGAGCCGCCAGGACACGTTGCATGTTGCGCTAATAGGCCGATGCCACGCTCGGCAAGACAAAGGGCATATGAACGTAGCTGTGCAGCGGGCCCTCGCAGCGGCCCACACGCGAAGGCCAGAAACGCTCCTGAGATGCGGCCCTATTGATCCCTGGGACGTCGATGCAGACATGCAGCCCAGCATCCTCGCCAGGATGCGGAGCTGCACCTCGTGGGCGGTTATCGCCGCGATGGCTCTTGCTTCTTGCAGTTCCTGGGTGGTCTTGGTGATGAACTCCTGAGTGGTGGGCACTCCTTGCCCTGTGCTCTCCCGAGGGTCACGCGCCTGGAAGCACGCCTCCAGGTGGTGCCCAAGCGCCTTCCTCGTGAGGTTGGCAAGGTCTGAGGCCCTCCAGAAGAGAGTCCCCGAGCCCTGCCTAAGGAGGGCGTCGAGCGTGCCTTCCTATGCGATGGAGGGAGGCGCCCCTGGAGCGGGCGCTGGTCCTAACGAGGCTCCTGCCGCGACGCCATCCTCCTGAGGTCCTGCACGGCGCGGCTGCTTCTTCTTGGGGATGGCCTCTAGAGGGCCTTCATTTCTGCTGTCGGGGTCATCGATTGCTGGGGCTTGAAAGGCACGCTCGAGGGAGCACACCGCATCCCTCTCTTCACATGGGACCGTGATGATTCCTCCGCTTCCTGGCATCTTGAGAATGTTGTAGCTGTGATGAGTGACTGCCATGAATTTGGCCAGGGCCGGATACCCGAGGATGGCATTGTACGGTAGGTAGATGTGCGTGACATCGAAGTCGATGAGCTCGGTGTGGTAGTTCTTCCGCTCCCCAAAGGTGACGGGCAGGCGGACCTGCCCTATCGGTGTGGTGGAGCCATCGGTCACTCCTGAGAAAGGCTTGGTGGGCTGGAGCTGTTCATATGGCACTTGGAGGTTGTCGAATGTGTCGACGGACATGACGTTGAGCCCTGAGCCGCCGTCGATGAGGGTCTTGGTGACCTGCACATTGCTGATGACTGGGGAACATAGCATAGGGAGGGCGCCAGCGACGCCATCCTCCCGAGGTCCTGCACGGCGCGGCTGCTTCTTCTTGGGGATGGCCTCTGGAGGGCCTTCATTTCTGCTGTCGGGGTCGTCGATTGCTACGGCTTGAAAGGCGCGCTCGAGGGAGCACACCGCATCCCTCTCTTCACATGGGACCGTGATGATTCCTCCGCTTCCTGGCATCTTGAGAATGTTGTAGCCATGATGAGTGACTGCCATGAACTTGGCCAGGGCCGGATACCCGAGTATGGCATTGTACGGTAGGCAGATGTGCGCAACATCGAAGTCGATGAGCTCGGTGTGGTAGTTCTTGCGCTCCCCGAAGGTGACGGGCAGGCGGACCTGCCCTATCGGTGTGGTGGAGCCATCGGTCACTCCTGAGAAAGGCTTGGTGGGCTAGAGCTGTTCATATGGCACTTGGAGGTTGTCGAATGTGTCGACGGACATGACGTTGAGCCCTGCGCCGCCGTCGATGAGGGTCTTGGTGACCTGCACATTGCTGATGACTGGGGAACACAGCATAGGGAGGGCGCCAGCAGTGGCTGCGCACTTGAGCTGATCTGCCGAGTTGAAAGTGATGGCGCATTGGGACCACCTGAGCGGGCACGTGGCCTCGAGCTTGGGGAGCGCTGCGCTCACCTCGCGAGCGAACTATTTGAAGATGCGCTGAGAGGCTGGGGCCTGGGCGCCGCCCAGGATGCAGGCGATCGCTCGCGGCTCCAGGAAGCCCCCAGCCCCCTCGTCCTGGTGGTGGTCGTCGTTCCTTCTTGGTGGCGGCAGCGGGGGAAGACCAGCGTTGCCCTGGGGGCGATCTTGACGTGGCGGGTCCCTCCAGGTGCCCTCGCGGGGTTGGTCCTGCCAGCGGTCCTCACGAGGCTGGTCGCACCACTCCTGGCGCGGGCCACGGTCGTCCCAGCGTCTGCCTCCACGTCCTCCTCCACGGCCGTAGCCCCGGTCGTTGCGCTCGGGGCGTCGACCGTAGCGTCCTTCTCGTATGGCTCTGAGCTCTTTACAGTCACTGGTGTTGTGGGTGTTCAGGTTGTGGAAGGCGCAGAACAGTCGGCCGTTCTTGGATGACTCGGACTGATCTCTGCCCCGCTTCATGTCGGGCTCCGCTGCGAGCAGAGCTACCTCCTTGCACTTCACGTCCTTGGCCTTGGCCTTCTTCTCCTCCGTGCCCACGGCTGGCAGTTGAAGGAGAGAGAGGCGCCCCTCCTCAGCTCTTGCGCACTTGGTCGCCAGGTTGAACAGCTCCTGAGATGTGCAGAGCTCCTCATGGATGGCGAGCTCTTCCTTCATCTTGATGTCACGAACGCCGTCGGAAAATGCGGAGATGATGGCCTCGTCCGTGACCTTGGGGATCTTGAGTCGGGTGTTGTTGAAGCGTTGGATGTACTTCTGGAGGGTGTCTCCTAGTTGCTGCCTGATGCGACATAGATCACCTGCGGCCGGTGGGTGGTCGCGAGTGTCCTGGAAGTTGGCGACAAAGCGGTCGCGCATCTCATCCCAGGGGGAGATCGAGTCGTGCTGCAGGTTCAGGAGCCAGTAGCGAGCTCCATCCTTGAGAGCCATGGGAAACCAGTTTGCCATGACCTTTTCGTCGCCATTGGCCGCTTCGATGTTCAGCTCATAGAGCTGCAGGAACTCCGCGGGGTCAGCGGTACCGTCGTAGCGAGGAGGAAGATCCGGCTTGAACTTGCCCGGCCAGGCGACGCTACGCAGCTCAAGGGTGAAGGCGCGGTAGCCGGCCATGGTTGCTGGGGCCCGCTTCGGAGGTGGAGCTTGGTCTTGACGAGGTCCGCGCTGCACCGCTGCGGGCGGTGTGCGGTCTTGACGAGGTGGCGCGGGGAGCGCATGTGCAGCTTCTCGCAGCCGCGGAATTTCTTGGCAGCTTCTCTCTTCGCGCGCGGGTGCCGGGCGTGGTGGATCATGTCACGGAGCCATGCGCCTTGGTGCCAAGGCGCCATCTTGGTGCTAAGGTGGTGGAGGCACGCCATGAGCCCCGTCGCCCGTGGCTGGTTGTGGGGGAGGCAGAGAGTGGGACGGCGCCGGAGAGCCCCCCGCGGCGTGGACGAGCTCGGCGACGCGGTCGAGCCACTCCTTGTAGAGGTCGTCGACGGGGTGGTAGCGCAGGAGCTCGTTCGCCGCGAGGAGCGCGGCCCGTGCCTCCATGGGAGCACGGTGCGCGTGAGACGAAGAACCGGCAGGGGTCAGCGATGGAGTGGCGGTGCGGCCGTCCTGCCGCACCAAAGGATGCAGCAAGGACGCCTACTGCTCGTTCCCTACCGGGCCGGTGGCAGCGTTGGCAGCGGGAGATGGAGAACGGCGATGCGGCCCGCCGACAGGAGCCGTCTGAGCGACGCGAGCGGTGAGGGCAGCCTGACGCTCAGCTCGAGCACGGCGAGCGTCCGCCATGGAGACGACGGAGCGACAAACTGGTGGAAAGAAGCTACGGCGCACCCCTACCTGGCACGCCAAATGTCAGATGTGGGGTTCCGGCAAACCCTTAAGGTTTGAACACTGGGGTGCGTGCGAAGTGTTTCCTTCCTACCGATCTACGCCCTAACTCGCTAACATCTCGCGGACGAACTCGACGTACTCGACGAACTCGCAACACAAAAAGACACGAGGTTTATACTGGTTCGGGCCACCGTTGTGGTGTAATACCCTACTCCGGTGTGGTGGTGGTGGATTGCCTCTAGAGTTGATGATGAATAGTACAAGGGAAGAACAGCCTCCTGAGGTTGAGGTGTTCTTGTGAGTTGGCTCTCGATTGGGTTAGATCAAGCTAAGATCAGATGCCTCTACTATGGTGGCTAGCTCTACTTATATAGGCCCTGTTCCTTTTCCCAAATATCGAGCAGGAAGGGAGCCAACAACGGCGGGCCAATTTGAAGGGGGACAGCTAGTACAAGTTATACTGACAAAAGTGGTCTTCTCCTGCGAAAAGCACTGGTAGTGATGACGTCTTGGGCTCCACGATGACCTCAGTCTTGCCGTCCTCCTGGTCTTGGTCTCGTTGCACCAATATAGCAACCTTTGCCTGATGCCTCGGTACTCTTCATCTGTGCTGGCCTCCTTAGCACCAAAGAGGAAATAAGGACGTTGTGCACGCTGGCGCCCGCCTAGCGCCCGCCTGGAGTCGTGCATCATGGCTCACGTCACGAGGGCCTCGTGAGGTTTGCCCCGCCTTGATATCTCCGCTCCTCGTGAGCCTGCCTGGCTAGGCCGCTCCAGAGGAGGCCTTGCGTCATCCGCCTCGCGAGGGTCTTGGATGCTTTGTTGGTGAAGATGGGCCGTACGGCCTGCTGGCTCAGCCACGCCACGGGCCGCAGGCTGGCAAGTCTGGGGACCCCCGTTCCCAGAACTCCGACACAAATTTACATGGAACGACAGGTAGATACCGTATATAGGTACGTATGGTGGACTCATATGGAATAACTTTGGGGTTTATGGAATTGGATGCACAAGCAGTATTCCCGCTTAGTACAGGTGAAGGCTAGCAAACGACTGGGAAGCGACTAGCTAGAGAGCGACAACAGTCATGAACAGGCATTAAAATTAATCAACACTGAATGCAAGCATGAGTAGGATATAATGCACCATGAACATAAATATCGTAGAGGCTATGTTGATTTTGTTTGAACTATATGCGTGAACATGTGCCAAGTCAAGCCACTTGAATCATTAAAAAGAGGATATCACCCTATCATACCACATCACAACCATTTTAATAGCATGTTGGCACGCAAGGTAAACCATTACAAGCTCCTAGCTAATTAAGCATGGCATAAGTGACTATAATCTCTAATTGTCACTGAAAACATGTTTATTCATAATAGGCTGAATCAAGAACGATGAACTAATCATATTTACAAAAACAAGAGAGGTCGAGTTCATACTAGATTTTCTCATCTCAATAAGTTCATCATATAATCATCATTATTGCCTTTCACTTGCACGACCGAATAGTGTGGATAATAATAATAGTGCACGTGCATTGGACTAAGCTGGAATCTGCAAGCATTCAATTCAAGAGAGAAGACAAGGTAATATGGGCTCTTTGTTAGATCAACAATAATGCATATAAGAGCCACTTTAACATTTTAATTATGGTCTTCTCCTCTCGACCCCCAAAGAAAAGAAATAAAACTATTTACACAGGAAAGCTCTCAACAAGCAAAATAAGAACGAGAAATCTTTTTGGGTTTTCTTTTTAATTACTACTACAAGCATGGAAAGTAAACTAATTAAAGGCTACAACCATTTTTTTATTAAGGTTTATTAAACACACAAGAAGAAAGCATAAAAAGGAAAATAAACTAGCATGGATGATACAATGAAAAAGTATGAACACCAACAACTAGCATGAGTGTGTGAACATGCATGTAATGTCGGTGAGAAATACGTACTCCCCCAAGCTTAGCTTTTGGCCTAAGTTGGTCTATGGCCATGGCTGGCCTGGTGGATATCCAAAGTAATAGTTGGGGTCGTACTGTGAAGAAGCCTCGGATTGCCACTGGTTGGCAATCACCTCCGGATCCCACTGGTAATCAGACTGTCGTGGAGGATCAAATTGTGGTTCCAGCTCTGGCTCTGTAGCTGATGTAGGGTTCCGGTAGGCATGAATGGCCTCCAACGGAACAAGGTACTTGCCTGCAGATAAATCAAACAAGGAAGGAGCAGGCAAGGTAATAGTCTCAGGATGATTTTTACCAAATATTAATTTGTACTTAAGCGCCTTTTCCCTATTCTTAACAATAAAATCATGTGCTACCATACTCTTATAATCTAGATAAACATGAGGCAGCAATTTTTCTTCTTTCTCATAATGCCTAATAGGTATGTTAAAATGTGCAGCGAGGCGCGAGGCGAAGATGCCTCCAAGGACAGGGCCCTTAGTACGGTTAAGATTTAACCGTTTTGCAACAATAGTGCCCATACTAAATGTGTCATCACGAAATAAGGCATGACACAAAATAACAATATCAGGGGCACTCAGGTTTCCACAGTTTCCGCGCCCAATTAAGCATCTACTAGCAAATATAGCAAAGTAACATAGAACAGGAAAGTGTATGCTAGTAATTCGTGCATCGGAAACCTTCCTCGTTTCCCCTACAGCAATGTTATCAATAAACCCATCCACATCGTCACGATGTGGTTACTCTACACTGCCCTCAAAAGGGATCAAACAAACCCGACAAAAATCATGAAGTGACATCTCCTTATGCTCATCATATAAATAAAATTCCACCGTAGGTGGTGAGCTCCTAGCATGGAAATGAAAGTTTTGCACAAAGATATTGGTGAGTTAGATATACTATTCGTGTTGGTCGTGGAGGAAGGCGGTGAGGCCTGCATTCTCAGCCAATTCATAGAAATCATCATAAATTTCGGCTGCTCTCAAGAAATTATCACAAGGCCATTCACATGGCCGAACTTCCGCAGTGCGAGGGAGATTATATTTGGGCATCTTATCCTCCTCACTTTGCTTATCCTTCGAGTTTCGGCTCGATGAGCCCCTCAAAAATCTCTTCATCTTTTTCTGAAAATTTTAGTAACTTCAAAATAAAAGTGAACCAAACTCAATAAAATTGATAGCAACTACTCCTACAAGTGCCTAGAGGCAATATCATGCATCAAAACTACTTTTGACCATATAAATTTGGTATGCAAGCTCAAGAACAGGGTCACCTAAGCAGCAAAAATATGCAATGAATAAAGCACTAGAACAAAAACTAATTGGACCATTGGAGGAGTCACATACCAAGGAACAATTCCCCAAAGCAGTTTTGTGAGAGGTGCTTTGAGCAAGGAGATCGAAAATGGCAGCAAAATGAGCTTAGGCTCGGGTTTGAGCTGGTTAGTGATGTTTGTGGGAGAAGAAGGAGTGTGTGGTAGCTGGAATAAGTGGAGGGGAGCCACCATGGGCCCACGAGGCAGGGGGCGCGCCCTCCACCCTCGTGGCCAGGTGCTTGCTCCCCCTGCTGTGTTTTCAGTGCGAGATATTCTCAAATATTCTAGAAAAAATCATATTTAATTTTCAGGGCATTTGGAGAACTTTTATTTTCGGGGTATTTTTTATTGCATTGATAATTCAGAAAACAGACAGAATATACTATTTTTGCTTTATTTAATATAAATAACAGAAAGTAAAAAGAGGGTACAGAGAGTTGTGTTTTCTAAATTCATCCAATTCATGCTCATCAAAAGGAATCCACTAACAAGGTTGATCAGTTCTTGTTAACAAACTCATTCGAATAACATGGAACCGGAGAATTTTCGAATAACACTAGGTTACCTCAATGGGGATATGCACATCCCCAACAATAAGAATATCATATTTCTTCTTGACAGTAGGAAGGGGAAATTCAAAACCTCCAAAAATAATCGATGGAATTTTTCCAATAGAATTGATACTGTGGACTTGAGGTTGTTTCCTCGAGAAGTGTATCGTTTGTTCATTACCATTAACATGAAAAGTGACATTGCCTTTGGTGCAATCAATAACAGCCCCTGCAGTATTCAAAAAGGGTCTTCCAAGAATAATAGACATATTATCGTCCTTGGGAATATCAAGAATAACAAAGTCCGTTAAAATAGTAATGTTTGCAACCACAACAGGCACATCCTCACAAATACCGACAGGTATAGCAGTTGATTTATCAGCCATTTGCAAAGATATTTCAGTAGGTGTCAACTTATTCAAATCAAGTTTACGATATAAAGAGAGAGGCATAACACTAACACCGGCTCCAAGATCACATAAAGCAGTTTTAACATAGTTTCTTTTAATGGAGCATGGTATAGTTGGTACTCCTGGATCTCCAAGTTTCTTTGGTATTCCACCCTTAAAAGTATAATTAGCAAGCATGGGGGAAATTTCAGCTTCCGGTATCTTTCTTTTATTTCTAACAATTTCTTTCATATACTTAGCATAAGGATTCATTTTGAGCATATTAGTCAAACGCATACGCAAGAAGATAGGTCTAATCATTTCAGCAAAGCGCTCAAAATCCTCATCATCCTTTTCCTTGGATGGTTTAGGAGGAAAAGGCATGGGTTTCTGAACCCATGGTTCTCTTTCTTTACCGTGCTTCCTAGCAACAAAGTCTCTCTTATCATAACGTTGATTCTTTGATTGTGGGTTATCAAGATCAACAGCAGGTTCAATCTCTACAATCATTGTCATTACTAGGTTGAGCATCAACATGAGCATCATTATTGACATTTTCACTAGGTTCATGCTCATTACCAGATTGTGTTTTGGCATCAGAAATAGAAATATCATTGGGATTCTCAGGTGTGTCAATAACAGATTCACTAGAAGCATGCAAAGTCCTATCATTTTTCTTTTTCTTCCTCTTAGAAGGACTAGGTGCATCAATATTATTTCTCTGAGAATCTTGCTCAATTCTCTTAGGATGGCCCTCAGGATACAAAGGTTCCTGAGTCATTTTCCACTTCTACTCATAACTCTAACAACATTATCATTCTTAGTATGTAATTTATTGAGAAAATCATTCTGAGCTTTAAGTACTTGTTCTACTTGAGTGGTAACCATAGAAGCATGTTTACTAATAAGTTTTAGTTCACCTTTAACATTAGCCATATAATCACCCAAGTGTTCAAGCATATAAGCATTGTGTTTTAATTCTCTACCAAAATAAGCATTGAAGTTTTCTTGTTTAACCATAAAGTCATCAAACTCATCCAAGCATGGGCTAGCAAACTTAGTAAATGGGATTTCAGCTTTATCATATCGATAGAGAGAATTTACCTTTACTACCCGTGTCGGGTTATCAAGACCATATGTTTCTTCAATAGTTGATGGATTAAGACCATGTATTTCTTCAACAGGCGGTAAATTAAGACCATGTATTTCTTCAATAGGAGGTAAATTCTTAACATCTTCAGCTTTAATACCTTTTCCTTCATAGATTTCTTTGCCTCTTGCATATCTTCAGACTAAGAAATAGAATAGCCCTTTTCTTCGGAGTTGTCTTAGGAGTTGGATCGGGAATAGGATCAGGAAGTGTCCAATTATTTTCATTAGTCAACATATTATTCAATAGAATATCAGCTTCATCTGGTGTTCTTTCCCTGAAAACACAACCAGCACAACTATCCAGGTGGTCTCTGGAAGCATCAGTTAGTCCATTATAAAATATATCAAGTATTTCATTTTTCTTAAGAGGATGATCAGGCAAAGCATTAAGTAATTGGAGAAGCCTCCCCCAAGCTTGTGGGAGACTCTCTTCTTTAATTTGCACAAAATTATATATTTCCCTTCAAGCGGCTTGTTTCTTATGAGCAGGGAAATATTTAGCAGAGAAGTAATAAATCATATCCTGGGGACTACGCACACAACCAGGATCAAGAGAATTAAACCTATCTTAGCATCACCCTTTAATGAGAACGGAAATATCTTAAGGATATAATAGTAGCAAGTTTTTTCATCATTACTGAACAGGGTGGCTATATCATTTAATTTAGTAAGATGTGCCACAACAGTTTCAGATTCATAGCCATAGAAAGGATCAGATTCAACTAAAGTAATTATCTCAGGGTCGACGGAGAATTCATTATCCTTATCAGTAACAAAGATAGGTGAAGTAGCATAAGCAGGATCATATTTCATTCTAGCATTCAAAGTCTTTTGTTTTAGCTTAGCTAAAAGTTTCTTAAGGTCACTCCTATCATTGCAGGCAAGAAAATCTCTAGCAGTTTCTTCATCCATAACATAGCCCTCAGGCACAACAAGTAATTCATATCTAGGGGGAGAGTCTTCATTATCACTTTCATCAATATTATCAGTTTCAATAATTTCATTCTCTCTAACCCTAGCTAGTTGTTCATCAAGAAATTCACCAAGTAGCACAGTAGTATCAAGCATAGAAGTAGTTTCATCATAAGTATCATGCATAGCAGAAGTGGCATCATTCGTAACACACGACATATCAGAATGAATAGCAGGTGTAGGTGTCGCAAGTTTACTCAAAACAGAAGGTGAATCAAGTGCAGAGCTAGATGGCAGTTCCTTACCTCCCCTCGTAGTTGAGGGATAAATCTTGGTTCTTGGATCTTTCAATTTCTTCAGAATAGAGCTATGCTCCCCAGTAACGGCGCCAGAAAATAGTCTTGATAACCCACAAGTATAGGGGATCACAAAAGTTTTCGAGGGTAGAGTATTCAACCCAAATTTATTGATTCGACACAAGGGGAGCCAAAGAATATTCTCAAGTATTAGCAGCTAAGTTGTCAATTCAACCACACCTGGATAACTTAATATCTGCAGCAAAGTATTTAGTATCAAAGTAATATGATAGTAGTGGTAAGGATAGCAAAAGTAACGGTAGCAAAAGTAATATTTTTGGTGTTTTGTAGTGATTGTAACAATAGCAACGGAAAAGTAAATAAGCGAAGAACAATATAAGGAAAGCTCATAGGCAATGGATCAGTGATAGAGAATTATGTCGGATGGGGTTCATCATGTAACAGTGCTAACATAGGGTGACACAGAACTAGCTCCAGTTCATCAATGTAATGTAGGCATGTATTCCGAATATAGTCATACGTGCTTATGGAAAAGAACTTGCATGGCATCTTTTGTCCTACCCTCCCATGGCAGTGGGGTCCTATTGGAAACTAAGGGATATTAAGGCCTCCTTTTAATAGAGTACCGGACCAAAACATTAATAGATAGTGAATACATGAACTCCTCAAACTACGGTCAACACCGGGAGTGGTCCCGATTATTGTCACTTCGGGGTTGCCGGATCCTAACACATAGTAGGTGACTATAGACTTGCAAGATAGGATCAAGAACTCTCATATATTGATGAAAACATAATAGGTTCAGATCTGAAATCATGGCACTCGGGCCCTAATGACAAGCATTAAGCATAGCAAAGTCATAGCAACATCAATCTCAGAACATAGTGGATACTAGGGATCAAACCCTAACAAAACTAACTTGATTACAGGATAAATCTCATCCAACCCATCATCGTCCAGCAAGCCTACGATGGACTTACTCACGCACGGCGGTGAGCATCATGAAATTGGTGATGTAGGATGGTTGATGATGACGATGGCGATGGATTCCCCTCTTCGAAGCCTCGAACGGACTCCATATCAGCCCTCTCGTGAGAGTTTAGGGCTTGGCGGCGGCTCCGTATCGTAAAATGCAATGAATCCTTCTCCTTGGTTTTTTTCTCCCTGAAAGTGAATATATGGAGTCAAGGTTGAGGTCGGTGGAGCGTCAGGGGGCCCACGAGGCAGGGGGCGCGCCTAGGGGGTAGGGCGCGCCCCCCACCCTCGTGGACAGGTGGAGGCCCCCCTGACATGGATCTTCCTTCCAGAATTTTTTATATATTCCAAAATAATTATTCGTTGATTTTCAGGTCATTCCGAGAACTTTTATTCTGCACAAAAATAACACCATGGCAATTCTGCTGAAAACATCGTCAGTCCGGGTTAGTTCCATTCAAATCATGCAAGTTAGAGTCCAAAACAAGGGCAAAAGTGTTTGGAAAAGTAGATACGACGGAGACGTATCATCGGCCCCCCTTCCCGAAGGTTTAGCGGATCCTTTATTAACAAGGATGCTGGCCCCGGCACCATACCAGATGCCTGTGAAGGAGGGCAAGGCAGAGGGGACCAAAGATGGCCTCCATCCCGAAGGTGTATCAGACATTGTGTCCAGAGGAATCAAGATTCCCACGTCTGAAGATAAAAATGAAAGGGAAGTCAACGTCTCTTCCCCCCATGGAAAGAAAAGGGTCGCCTCCGAAGATTGGGAGGAAAGGCTCCTAAGCGAGGCAAGATGCCTCTGATGGGTGGCCCGGATTTGGAGGACGACGTTGTTGCGCAGTCCCGTGACAAGGATAAGCTTCCGGTCAAACCGTAAGTGAACAAGAGTGTTTTAAACACGTCTCATTCCTTTCTTGTAACGTCTAGAATATATGTTTTTTGCAGTTCGGCATGCAGTCAACAATCCTCTTCCTCGGGGGATCTTCTCCCGGAGATGATGGAAATTGAAACGCCTCCACCGGTCTCCTCGCCCAACAGGGCGGACGACTTCGAGGTGTCATCACGGTGGGTCTCCCCCGATCAACAGGTGGTGAGAGGGATGACGAAGATACTACCCGAAGGCGATACATCGGTGGCCCAGGGTCCGGGGACCAATAATGAAGGCCCCGAAGGTCTACAGCCGGATATGAATAAACGAATCCCTTCAAAGGGAGGCCGTACTCCCACACCAGTCTCCGGAGACCCAGAGGCGCCGGATATATTGACGAACATGCCGCGGCACCTGACTGTCTCAGAGGAACGTCGTACCTTGATGGGCACGGTGGTCAAAAAGGTCCTGTCCGTGAAAAGCAGATTGAATGAGGCCTTTGTGGGCCTGCTAAGAGGCTTCGAGGTTTGTGATGTAATGTTTTCAACTATATTTTATTTGCAAAGATGCGCCTGTGTATAGGTAGTAGCCCCTGGCACTCGGGTTGGCTTCCCATGGGAGGCGAACAGAGGATCAAGAAGAATCATTCAAGGACTAATATGATTAGCTTGAACACAGGATGCTTCCCCCTGGCTACTTCCCAGACTACGGATATTGCCGAGCTGCAGCGGAAGCTTGATGTGGCCGGGGATGACATTGCATTAATCAATATGTGTCTTGACGAGTCGCAAGGTATGTATTCAGGGCAGTCCCTTCACATACATTTTTGTGATATAAGCATGACGCTGAAAGTTATATAGTGGAATATGCATGGCTACAGATGGTGTTGCCATCGTTGAAATTCTTCTGGCGGGGCTGGCCCAGGCCAAGGAGCAGGCCTGGTTTAGTAATGCGGCTGCTGAAAAGGCATCGGTTGAGTTAAAAGCCGAACAGGATGCTCGGCGCCAAGACGAGGAGAAGATATCCACGATGGCGCTCGAACTAAAAAATGCTACTAGCCGCTGTGAACTTCTTGGGAAGGAGAATGAAGCCAAAACGGCTGAACTTGACAAGGCCTTATGAGAGGCGAGAGAAGAGCAGTCTGAATCCAGAGCAGGCCATGAGGAGATCTGGCAAGCTGGGGAGATTGCGGCTGGTAAGCCGTTTTTGTTATGGACTAAGTTCGGCGATCTGAACTATGCTCAGCTTAACCAAGTGTGGAGTACTCCGGACGAATTTTTAGACTTGTCGAAGAGTTCTTTCGATGCGGCGCAGTTTTACCAGGCGCGAGAGAGGTATGTAATGGAGAAGCTTTACTGGTCACAATTTCGTGCGTCGAAGCGCCCTCTGTTGCTGAATGAACAGATGTCCCAATGGGCCGAGCTCCATAGGATATTTGGCGCTGCCATGAAGAATGTCATAATCCGGCTGTGGCCAACTGAGCCTATTTCGAATAGCTACTTCAGCTTGGTGCAGCGGCTTGTTGATGCGGTGCCACGTATCGACGCTGTGAAGCGGTCGGTGTGCATTAAGGGTGCACGGATGGCCTTTGCCCAAGTCAAGACATTCTGGGGGAAGATGAGGGCCATCGATGTTTTGCGGCGAAGAGTCCACCCAAGGGCAAGGACCATTATGAACTGGAGCATTATTTTGAAGATGTCCTAGAGGCCGCCCGCTTGATAGAGGGTCAATGCTCGAAAGACATAATGTTCGAGTGGGGTGTATGAGAATTGTAAAAGACAATTTTATAGTTAATCTATTTTTATATTTTGCTCGAAAGCTTGTGTTCCTCCTGTGCGGCCGTTTTAATATAATCTGAAAGTTTTCCAGTCGTCGGCTTCAGCCCCCTTGTAGGAAGTACGGGGATGTTCGGAAAAGCATTTGATCACTCTTGGCCCAACGTCTTGGTCCGTGAAGGAGGTGTCAATGCGGCGAACCAGGCAACCAGACTATAGGGCGTTAACACTTTCACTTAGCCATAGGAGTTTTATGGCAGGTCTACAACATAGCCCCTGGTATGTATGCGGCTTATTCATATGATGTGTTTACATATTTGATCGAAAAGAGGTCCTTCATGTGACACGGAGGAATCTCTAAAGATTCCAATAAGTCATCGAATGGTTGACCAGCTCTCGCCACATCATGACAGTCAGTTTTCGGCTTTCTCTACTGAGGTGCTTAACCAGGTGAACCGGAAGCACAATCGCAGTAGTTCTCCCTTACTACCCTAGCTGATAGAGCAGAACATAGGATAGCAAGCACAGGAGCCGGGCAACCCAACTATTGACCCAAGACATGATTTGGAGCTGATGCATATAAGGCCAAACTCGTGACGCCGAGGTATGCTTATAGGGCTGTTCGGACTTGTCGGCAACTCGTTTGTTCCCATACCGAGCCCCTGGCAAGTTATGCCGAGGTGTATGTTTGAAACAACCGTAGGGGCAAAACTCGGTCCTTTAGAAAAAGAATGGATTTATTTTTACTGGGATCTGAGCGATGTGCCACTCGTGTATATAGATAAAAAAGCCGCAAACCCGGCTATTTGATATGCCAGAGGTCGAAGGCGGAGGAAAAAGGCACTTTGCAGGCTCGAAATAGAGAGTGCGGTTGCAAAAAGTTATTTTGGACCTCCTGTCGCACGTCTGTGCCACCTGTCCTCGGTGAAGGGACTCCTTGACGGAAATAGCTCTTGGGTGAGTGTACAAACCCGAACTCTGATAGAGTCTGAGGCCAGCCATTGAGCCACCTATGGAGGGGAACAAGAAAAAAGGAAGAAGAAAAAATAGTTAGAAAAAGAGATGGTTATCAGAGTACTTGCAGGCTTGTCTGTATTATGCTTCCGCCAATGCCCATGGTATCTTGAGTGCGTAGTTATGTATGCATGGTACAGATTTAACGGGTATATGAGGTGGGCAGCGGAAGCCGAACTGCTATTTCTGCTCCGAATTTGATCGATCCTCGGGGGGAAATTGCTTCTGACCCCCGGCATTTGGCTGGTGAACTACTCTGTCATCCCTGTTGCCTGGCGGCCCCCTTCCCTTGTGTTCGGCATTGAGCTTGCCGGCCTGCTTGAAGACCCAACAGCTTATGTTGGTATGGTTAGCTGGTTTATCGGGGTGGCCGTGAATCTAGCAGGGTCGGTCCAGTATCCTGTCTAGGTTGGATGGTCCGTCTCTGTTCGCCTTGACCGGCTTTTTCCGTTGATCGGGCTTGGGATTGCTGAATCCAGCGTTGACCGCTCTGTCGCGTGATCTTTCAATATCATTGCGACTGTTGTGTTTGCTTCGTCGTAGCTTGCCATTGTCGTCTCAGATTTCAGAAGTGCCCGAATCGTTGGCGTTGTTGCTTCTACGAGCGAGCTAGCTGTCTTCTCCCACGCAAAAGCGGGTCATTAGAGTGGTAAGGGCTGTCATGGATCTAGGTCCTTCTTGACCGAGGTGGTGTGCAAGCCATTCATCCCAGACGCTGTCTTTGAAGACCGCAAGGGATTACGCGTTCGGCAGTCGATGATTTGGTTCTTTTTAACTAAGAACCTAGGCCAGAGCTTCATGGATGACTCTCCGGGCTGCTGGACAATGTGAGTTAAGTCATCGGCGTCCGGTGGCCGGACATATGTTCTTTGGAAGTTGTCGCGAAAGGCGTCTTCCAAATCTTCCCATCTACCAATAGAGTTTTCTGGAAGACTGTTTAACCAGTACCAAGCTGGTCCTTTGAGTTTTAGTGGTAGGTATTTGATGGCATGAAGGTCATCTCCACGGGCCATGTGGATATGGAGGAGGAAGTCCTCGATCCATATCGCGGGATCCGTTGTTCCGTTGTATGATTCGATATTCATGGGTTTGAGCCCGTCTAGGAATTCATGCTCCATTACTTCGTCGGTGAAGCAAAGAGGGTGTGCGGCGCCTCTATGTTGGTCCACACTACGACGTACCTCCGATGGAGTCTATTTGCGGTTTTCGGCCCGAGTGTGGCTAGGTTTGTCACGTCCGAATAGGTAGCCGTCGTCGCGTGTTGAGGCATGTCCTCGCGATCCGTAGATCGATCTTGTGTGTCCTGCTCTACTATCCAAGTCCTGTTGAAGGTCGTATGTACAACCCCAAGCTGTTTTATTCTTGTCTTTACGGTGAGGTGGGGCGGTCTGGTGTTTGGCTTGAGTTGCCACTTTATCCGGACCAAGTTGTGGTCGACCTGCCGCATTGTGCGATGATGCTATGGGCTCCAGCGCCTTGTCGTCGCACTGAGGTAGCAATCTACGCTTTGGGTAGCTTTTGGCTGGGCCACTAAGGCCATATTCTTCGGCGGCCAGGACTTTAGTCCATCTATCATTGAGCAGATCTTGGTCCGCTTGAAGTTGCTGATGTTTCTTTTTCAGGCTCCTTGCCGTGGCTAATAGCCGGCGTTTAAAGCGCTCCTGCTCAAGAGGTTCCTCAGGCACGGTGAAATCCTCGTTGCCGAGGCTCTCCTCATCCTCGGAGAGCAGAAGATAATTACTGTCCTCCGAGTCTTCGTGTGTGGCCTGTTCATACGGGCTGTCATGCCTGTCTTCCAGTTCATCCTGTTCAGATGTCGCCCCAACAGGGGCTTCATTGTCTTCGGTATCGTCTGGGGTGTTGTTTTCTTCGGTGCTAGTATTGTTGTCTTTTGCGTGACGTGACTTAGAGCGGCACCGCTGACGCCGGCGTCTGGGCTGTGTCTCAGGAGGTTTATCCTCAACTAGATCTTCTTTGTCATCGTAGTTAGTTTCTTTAAGTGTATCCACCATGTATACGTAGTATGAAGAAGTGACCATCACGCGTCCGGTGAGTGGCGGGTTTCGGCCCTACTCCTCTTCAGCATCGTCGTCTATACCGTCGAAGTCTTCGGAGCCGTAATCGAGCATGTCGATTAAGTCCTCGATAGTGGCTATGGAGTGGGTGGCGGGTGGGAAACAAGATTCTCCATCATCAGCCCCTAGTTCGAACCGAACATAGTTCGGCTGTGAGTACCCTATGAAGGACAAGTTCTTTAATGAATTTAGCACATCGCCCAAAGGAGAGTGCTAGAAGATATCTGCAGCATTGAATTTGAAGATTGATAAACGATCAAGTTCGGCGTCTGCGAGCTGACATGGTTCGAAACTAATGACCGGAGACAAGTCCGGAGTTCCGATGGCACAGGTATCGTGTGAGATTAAGTCTATGTGCGGCTCCAACACCGGGGAATCTGTGGCCTCCGTGGAGGGGTTGAGCTTCCCGTCCTTGGATGGCGCAGTCTGCTCCGGATCTAAGGCCGGAGCGGTAACAGGAGCTGTCTCCAAGATGCGGTCCGATGACAGATTTAGGTCATGTCCATCGGGGTGACCAGGAGTGGTAGCCACGGTCTCAAATCTGGCGAAGATCAAATCTCCACGGATGTGTGCCATGTAATTCAAGCTCCCAAATCTGACCTGACGGCTAGGGGCGTAGCTTTCGATCTGCTCCAGATGGCCGAACGAATCAGCCCGCAGTGCGAAGCTACCAAACACAAAGATTTGTCTGGGTAGGAAAGTTTCTCCTTGGACAGCGTCATTATTGATGATTGAATGGGCCATCAAACCTTTTGGCGATAGCACAGTGGAACTCTTAATGAAAGCACCAATGTCGGTGTCAAAACCGGCGGATCTTGGGTAGGGGGTCCCGAACTATGCGTCTAAGGTCGATGGTAACATGAGACAGGGTACACGATGTTTACCCAGGTTCGGGCCCTCTCTATGGAGGTAATACCATACTTCTTGCATGATTGATCTTGATGAATATGAGTATTACAAGAGTTGATCTACCACAAGATCGTAATGGCTAAACCCTAGAGGTCTAGCTTGTATGGTTATGATAATGAGTATCTCTCCCCTCCGGACTAAATCCTCCGGTTTATATAGACACCGGGAGGATCTAGGGTTACACAAGGTTGGTTACAAAGAAAGGAATCTACATGTTCGGTCGCCAAGATTGCCTTCCACGCCAAGGAGAGTCCTATCAGGACATGGGTGCAGTCTTCGATCTTCGTATCTTCACAGCCCATCAGTCCGGCCCATAGCTAACAGGCCGGACGCCCGAGGACCCCTTAGTCCAGGACTCCCTCAGCCCCCTCCCACCAACTCAAAGTGTGTGTGGGGGGGGCACAGTACTACTTCGTACTATATGAACCTCCGTGGGGTTGGGGATGCCCGGTTAATTTTCGATGCAAATGTGCCACATCAAATTTGTGATTTGGTTATTTAAATGTCATAGCACATCGTTTTCACACACACACACACACATGTGCACACGCGCGCGCACAAGCACACACACACACATTGGGCTGCCTGCAGGTGTGGTTGGTAAGTGGTGTCACCCATCTAACGCAGAAGAACACATCTGTGGGCCCGCACATGGTCCACATTTGATCGGAAGCAAAGGGGGAAGGGGGCCGGGGTTGATGTACTTCTTTTGGTTTTATGTTACGGTACGGTGAGATGTCAGACCTAGCTATTTGGGGGCATGCGTTCATAGCTAGGATTCCCCTCCCGGCACATGAAGTGTGTGTGTTTGGGGGGGGCTATCAATAATAACATGCGCTTTGTGCGACAGGTGCCACATCAAAGTTGTGCATTGGGTATTTGAACATCAAACCACCCTTTTCATACATATATTTGGTCCACATGCAAGTGTGTTCGTGTTCTGACCCTTTCCTGCATTTTTTGGCCAAATTTATAAACAACAGATGAGTCAGACATAGCAACCGTCTGCGATTGGGTACGAAACAAACACGGTTAACTAGGACTACCCATATGTCGTGCCCCTGCCCCTGTCACCCACATGATCACAGTAGATTGGGATCCACGAGGCTTCCCTCCCCCTCTTGAAAATATCTACTCCCTCGCAATCTCAAAAATATCTACCCGCATCCGCGTAGATGGTTTTTCTGTTTAATAGGACACGATTAGTCTGTCTGGACCGTGTGTGATGTCTGTTACTCACGCTCTGCTTCAATCGGTAGATCCAAATTTTCAGTAGCCCCGGCATTTTACTCCCGCCCTGCTCTGCTTCAATCCCTTGATCCAAATTTTTGGTAGCCCCGCCATTTTACTCCCGCCTAGTAAAATTTTCAGTACCCGCGACATTTCCTCAAACACCACCTTGGACCCCCTCCACACACACACACACCCCAAATCCTTCGCTCACACACATACACACCACCCCTCCCTCGCTACAAACCTAGCTAGGTCTTCCCGTGCAGTTTACCCACCGATATACATACCCTCGTCGCCCTGAGTTTCTTAGATGACGCCTGCGAAACCCCCCTTTCCCAGAGATCCCCATCCCCACTCCCTCCCCCACTCTAGAGCGTCGCAGCCTAAGCCTGGCTATGCTTCCCGGGGAGCTCGAGGAGCGAATGACCTAAAAGAGCTTTACTACGGCCTCTTCGCCCGACATCGGCGAGGTGGCCGCTGAGGAAGCTGACGACGATGACTGGACCAGGATTAAGCCTTTCAATTAGCGGGCTAGAGTATTCTGCCATGTCGCGGACGCCGGCTATGACATCAAGGTCGTCAGCACCGATGGCTTGACGCGGGTTATGTCACAGGTTAAGTTGCCCACCCCCAACTCTTCGGGTTCTATAGCCGTCGATCTCATCGATGGCCCTGCCGCTGATCTCCCGCAGCTCATTATGAGCAATTTGCCATCCTTCATCACCATGGAGCCCCTTTTGTCATTTTTGAAGGACACATTCTGCGATGCTGGCCTGGGATCCTCAACTGGCAAGTCAAGCCTCATCGACGGCGACCATGAGGAGGGAGCCAACCTGTGACAAGTGTGGAAACCCATGATTACTTTTCTTGAACCCCTTTTGTAGTGAAAACTTGTCCGGTATTTATTACTATATTAGGTCGTTTGCATTATGCCTTGTTTATTTTTACGGTTTATGGTTATTCAGTTGTTTGTAGTTAGCATATGTCCAGTTTCAATTGCCATCTTTGGTTGTTCGTAGTATGCCTTGTTTATTTCAGCTATTAACAGTGTGATGTTCTATATGTGCTAGTATGAACTGTGCAGTTCAATTTCATCAATACCAAAATTAACAATAGCTCTATGAATGACTATATTTGGTTGTTGTTAAGCATGTTGTACTCCCTCCGAATCTTTTTAGTTCGCATATAAGATTTGTCTAAAGTCAGGCCTCTTAAAGTTTGACCAAATTTATAGAACAAAATATGAACATTCACAATATGAAATAAATATCAGTACATGTGGCATGACTTAAATTTTCATATTGTATAACTTTAGCATGCTATATGTTGATATTTTTTTCATATAAATAAGGTCAAACTTTATGAAGTTTGACTTCAGGCAATTCTTATATGCAGAGTAAAAAGGACCGGAGGGAGTATTGAACATGCCTTTCCATTTGATTTAACAATGGCACTGTTTGGATACAATAGCTTAGCTAGAGGTTATAGTTAGTTTATAGCTCATGACAGTTAAAAGGGAGAGAGAGAGAGAGAGAGATTGGTGGAATAGTTGATTGTATTGCTTGAGCCTCGTGTTCATATATATAGGAGTACATGGTCATCTTGGAGAGTACAGGTCAAGGTAGAATAAATCCTATGCTATCCTACGTTTCCTAAATAACAATGATCCTCAACAATGACTAACCCTGAACTAACTCTAGCCAAAGAGGTGTTTGGATGCTAGTGTTAGATTGACAATAAATGCACTAGCAGAACTAGCCCCAATCAGCACCTCTTGGGTGGGATAGTTGTTTTGGGTGGGTTTGACGCAAGTAGCTCAAACTAGCCCTCATATTTGGATACTTTAGGGCTATTTGAGCCCAAACTAACTCTAACCCATGGATCCAAATAGGGACAATAACTAGTGTACTTAGACATGCACAATACAAGTTTGAATGACTATGTTTGCTTGTTTTTAAACATTAGGCATGTCGGTAATAGCACACCTTTCCACTTATTTTTTTAAAATATTAGGTTTTTAACAATTTGGTCTTGCACATGTAGGTCCTGCTGTCGGAGGTTTTGATGTTGGGAATCGTCGCATGGAAAACAAAAAAAATATGTGCACACACAACGATCTATCCATGGAGATGCATAGCAACGAGGGGGAGAGTGTGTCTATGTACCCTCGTAGACCGTAAGCGGAAGCGTTTATCAACGCGGTTGATGTATTCGTACACCTTCACGATCCGTCCCGATCAAGTACCGAACGTACGGCACCTTCGCGCTCAGCACACATTCAGCTCGATGACGTCCTCGCCTTCTTGATCCAGCAAGAGGGGTGAAGTAGTAGATGAGTTCCGGCAGCACGACGGCGTGGTGACGGTTGGTGATGAAGAGCAATCTCCGCAGGGCTTCACCAAGCATTACAGAAACTAGATGGAGGATAAACTAGAGGGGACGGGGTTGCCAGCACATGGCTTGGTGAATCTTGATGTCTCTTGGGTGCTAGCCCTGCCCCTCTATTTATATGTTGAACCTTGGGGTCGAAACTTGGAGTAAAAGCCACCTCGAAGTCGGTTTTACCCGCAAGGAAGAATCCTTCTCGGACTTCCAAGACTAGACGCCACAGTCCTTGGCGTCTGGCCCAGACGCCAGGGTCTCCTGCATTTGGCCCCCTCGCCTCCGCAAGACTCCTTTTGCACCTACCTAAAGCCCCGCGGGCTTTACCCCTTGGCCGAACCATATCATCCTATATATCAATCTTCACCTCCGGACCATTCCGGAGCTCCTTGTCATGTCTGTGATCTCATCCGGGACTCCGGACAACATTCGGTCACCAACATACATAACTCATATAGTACTATATCGTCAACGAACGTTAAGCGTGTGGACCCTACGGGTTCGAGAACTATGTAGACATGACCGAGATGAAGGAAATATGCCATAGAGGCAATAATAAAGTTATTATTTATATTTCCTTATATCATGATAAATGTTTTTTATTCATGCTAGAATTGTATTAACCGGAAACTTAGTACATGTGTGAATACATAGACAAACAGAGTGTCCCTAGTATGCCTCTACTTGACTAGCTTGTTAATCAAAGATGGTAAAGTTTCCTAGCCATGGACATGTGTTGTCATTTGATGAACGGGATCACATCATTAGAGAATGATGTGATGGACAAGACCCATCCGTTAGCTTAGCATAATGATCGTTTAGTTTTATTGCTATTGCTTTCTTCATGACTTATACATGTTCTTCTGACTATGAGATTATGCGACTCCTGAATACCAGAGGAACACCTTGTGTGCTATCAAACATCACAACATAACTGGGTGATTATAAAGATGCTCTACAGGCGTATAGCTTGACGCATTTTCCGTGGATAAGATGGCAGTGCTCCAGCTCACTAAAGAATGGGACGACGGTGGTCCGCCGGCAAGCTTGTTCTGATCCTGGACGCAGTACATTGGAATCCTAAAGCACCACCACGAACGTTACCGTGCGTGCACCTGCGGTGTGGCAAGGCACCACCCTGTTGCGCCAGCAGCCAACTCCGGCGTGTCAGCTTAGTTATCCTCATCAAGCCACAACCTTGATGTCTAGCTTCCCAACTGGTAGACGTTTCCCTTTCCCCCAGATCAATGAAGAAGGGAGAAGTCAGTTGATTCCTTCAAAGAGCCGAAAGCGAAGCGCTATGCCGGGGCGAGGGGACGGGAAAAGAAACTGCTTCAAAGAAAGATATTGGGGTTCCCAATTCTTCTCCACGCCCAACGAGATGCGCCAACCTCGGGATACTTTACTCCTAACCCCACGGCGGTTTCGAGACAGAGCTTAACCTGAGTCTCGGTTAAGAATGGTGATGATCTACGTTTCACACGACACATGATTTCATGGATAGTTTCATTCGAGATCATGATGGAGGACATAGCTTACGATCATTGGCTTTGACCATAACACTATGCATTTGATTAGGACATTACACAATGATTTGAACACTTTGTCGCATCTCTTCTATATGGATACAATAACCATAATAGCGATCTCCTCTGGTACCTACTGGTACTCAAGATTCGATTGGTCATGAACATCGTAAGGTGCTGCTCTTCACGAATCCCAGCATACCTCAGGTTGGGACCGAAGGTGTTTGTTGGATTGGCATAGATCGAGATTAGTATTTGTCACTCTGTGTATCGGAGAAGTATCTCTGGGCCCTCTCGGTAATGCTCATCACTATAAGCCTTGCAAGCAATGTGACTAATGAGTTAGTTGTGGGATGATGCATTACAGAACGAGTAAAGAGACGTGCCGGTAACAAGATTGAACTAGGTATGATGATACGGACGATCGAATCTCGGGCAAGTAACATACCGATGACAAAGGGAACAACGTATGTTGTTATGCGGTTTGACCGATAAAGATCTTCGTAGAATATGTAGGAGCCAATATGAGCATCCAGGTTCCGTTATTGGTTATTGACCGGAGATGTGTCTCGGTCATGTCTACATAGTTCTCGAACCCGTAGGGTCTGCACGCTTAACGTTTGATGACAATTTGTATTATGAGTTATGTGATTCGATGACTGAAGATTGTTTGGAGTCCCGTATGAGATCACGGACATGATGAGGTGTCTCGAAATAGTCGAGACATAAAGATTAATATATTTGAAGGCTATGTTTGGACACCAAAATAGTTTCAGAAAGGTTCGGACATTTTCCGGAGTACTGGGTGTTACGGGACCCCCCCCCGGGGGAGTTAATGGGCCTTCATGGGCCCTAGTGGAGAGAGGAGGCGGCGGCCAGGTGCAGGCGCGCGCCCCCCAAGCCCAAACCGAATTGGACTAGGGTTGGGGGGGCCTTTCCTTCTTCTCCTCCACCTCTTTCCCCTTCCCCCTTCTCCGGAAAGGAAAGGAGGGTGCCGAATCCTACTTGGACCTGGAGTCCAAGTAGGACTCCCCCCTTGGCGCCCCCCTGGGCCGACCACCTCTCCTCCCCCCTTTTATACGTGGGAAGGGGGCACCCCAAAGGCACACCAAGTCTTCTCTTAGCCGTGTGTGGTGCCCCCCTCCACAGTTAGACACCTTGGTCATATCATCTAGTGCTTAGGCGAAGCCCTACGCTGGTAACTTCATCATCACCGTCGCCACGCCATCGTGCTGACGGAACTCTCCCTCGTCCTCAACTAGATCAAGAGCTCGAGGGATGTCATCAAGCTGAACATGTGCTGAACGCGGAGGTGCCGTACGTTCGGTGCTTGGATCGGTTGGATCACGAAGACGTTCGACTACATCAAACGCGTTACTAAACGCTTCCGCTTTCGGTCTATGAGGGTACGTAGACACACTCTCCCCGTCTCGTTGCTATGCATCTCCTAGATAGATCTTGCGTGATCGTAGGTAATTTTTTTGAAATGCTACGTTCCCCAACAATGGTGTCAAAACCAGGTCTATGCATAGATGTTATATGCACGAGTAGAACACAAAGAGTTGTGGGCGATAATAGTCACACTGCTTACTAGCAACGTCTTACTTTGATCCATCGGTATTGTTGGATGAAGCAGCCTGGACCGACATTACATGACCGCGTTCATGAGACTGGTTCTACCGACGAGCTTCGCACACAAGTGGCTAGCGGGTGTTTGTTTCTCCAACTTTAGTTGAATCGAGTTTGACTACGCCCGGTCCTTGTTGAAGGTTAAAATAGCACACTTGGCGAAAAATCATTGTGGTTTTGATGCGTAGGTAAGAACGGTTCTTGCTAGAAGCTCGTAGCAGAAACTTGCAACAACAAAGTAGAGGACGTCTAACTTGTTTTTGCAGGGCTTGTTGTGATGTGATCTGGTCAAGACATCATGAGATATAAATTGTTGTATGAGATGATCATGTTTTGTAGAAGTTATCAGCAACTGGCAGGAGCCTTATGGTTGTCGCTTTATTGTATGAAATGCAATCGCCATGTAATTTCTTTACTTTATCACTAAGCGGTAGCGATAGAGAAGCAATAGTTGGCGAGATGACAATGATGCTACGATGGAGATCAAGGTTTCAAGCCGGTGACGATGGTGATCATGACGGTGCTTTGGAGATGGATATCAAAGGCACAAGATGATGATGGCCATATCATATCACTTATTTTGATTGCATGTGATGTTTATCTTTTATGCATCTTGATACGTCTCCAACGTATCTATAATTTTTGATTGCTCCATGCTATTATATTATCTATTTTGGATGTCAATGGGATTTATTTTACACTTTTGTATCATTTTTGGGACTAACCTACTAATCGGAGGCCCAGCCCAAATTGTTGTTTTTGCCTATTTTAGGGTTTCAAAGAAAAGGAATATCAACCGGAGTCCAAACGGAATGAAACCTTCGAGAATGTGATTTTCTCAACAAATGTGACCCAGGAGACTTGGAGTGGCCGTCAAGAAACAAGGGAGGAAGGCACGAGGCAGGGGACACGCCCTCCACCCTCGTGGGCCCTCTGTTGCTCCACCGATGTACTTCTTCCTCCTATATATATATCCACGTACCCCCCCCCCAACATCTAGGAGCACCACGAAAACCTAATTCCACCACCGCAACATTCTGTACTCAAGAGATCCCATCTCGGGGCCTTTTCCGGAGCTCCGCCGGAGGGGGCATTGATCACGGAGGGCCTCTACATCAACTCCATGGCCTCTCCGGTGATGTGTGAGTAGTTTACTTCAGACCTACGGGTCCATAGTTATTAGCTAGATGGCTTCTTCTCTCTCTTTGGATCTCAATACAAAGTTCTCCTCGATCTTCTTGCAGATCTATTCGATTTAATCTTCTTTTGTAGTGTGTTTGTCGAGATCCGATGAATTGTGGGTTTATGATCCAGATTATCTATGAACAATATTTGATTCTCCTCTGAATTCTTTTATGTATGATTGGTTTATCTTTGCAAGTCTCTTCAAATTATCAGTTTGGTTTGGCCTACTAGATTGATCTTTCTTGCAATGGGAGAAGTGCTTAGCTTTGGGTTCAATCTTGCGGTGCTCGATCCCAGTGACAGAAAGGGAACCAACATGTATTGTATTGTTGCCATCGAGGATAAAAAAGATGGGGTTTATATCATATTGCATGGGTTTATCCCTCTACATCATGTCATCTTCCATAAAGCATTACTATGTTCTTATGAACTTAATACTCTAGATGCATGCTGGATAGCGGTCGATGTGTGGAGTAATAGTAGTAGATGCAGAATCGTTTCGGTCTACTTGTCACGGACATGATTCCTATATACATGATCATACCTATATATTCTCATAACTATGCTCAATTCTATCAATTGCTCGACAGTAATTCATTTACCCACCGTAATACTTATGCTCTTGAAAGAAGCCACTAGTGAAACCTATGGCCCCCGGGTCTATCTTCCATCATATTAATCTTCCAACACTTATTTATTTCCTTTGCCGTTTATTTTACTTTGCATCTTTATTTATCTTTATCATAAAAATACCAAAAATATTATCTTATCATATCTATCAGATCTCACTCTCGTAAGTGAACGTGAAGGGCTTGACAACCCCTTTATCGCATTGGTTGCGAGGTTCTTATTTGTTTGTGTAGGTGCGTGGGACTTGAGCGTGATCTCCTACTGGATTGAAACCTTGGTTCTCAAAAGCTGAGGGAAATACTTATGCTACTTTGTTGCATCACCCTTTCCTCTTCAAGGGAAAACCAACGCAGTGCTCAAGAGGTAGAAAGAAGGATTTCTGGCACCATTGTCGGGGATATTCGCACCAAGTCAAGTCAAGACATACCAAGTACCCATCACAAATTCTTATCCCTTGCATTACATTATTTGCCATTTGCCTCTCGTTCTCCTCTCCCCCACTTCACCCTTGCCATTTCATTCGCCCTCTCTCTCCGTTCCCCTTCTCTTTTTCTATTTGCCTCTTTTGCCCGTTTCTTGTTTGCTTGTGTGTTGGATTGCTTGCTTGTCACGATGGCTCAAGATAATACTAAATTGTGTGACTTTGCCAATACCAACAACAATGATTTTCTTAGCACTCTGATTGCTCCTCTTACCGATGCTGAATCTTGTGAAATTAATGCTCCTTTGTTGAATCTTGTCATGAAAGATCAATTCACCGGTCTTCCTAGTGAATATGCCACTACCCATCTAAATAACATTATTGATTTGTGTGATATGCAAAAGAAGAAAGATGTGGATAATGATATTGTTAAATTGAAGCTATTTCCGTTTTTTCTTAGAGATCATGCTAAAGCTTGGTTTTTGTATTTGCCTAAAAATAGTATTGATTCATGGAATAAGTGCAAAGACGCTTTTATCTCTAAGTATTTCCCTCCCGCTAAGATCATCTCTCTTAGAAACAATATTATGAATTTTAAGCAACTTGATCAAGAACATGTTGCACAATCTTGGGAGAGGATGAAATTAATGATACGTAATTTCCCTACACATGGTTTGAATCTTTGGATGATTATACAAAACTTTAATGCCGGATTGAATTTTGCTTCTAGAAATCTTTTAGATTCGGCCGTGGGAGGTACTTTTATGGAAATCACTTTAGGAGAAGCTAATAAACTCCTAAATAATATTATGGTTAATTATTCTCAATGGCACACTGAAAGATCTACTAATAAAAAAGTGCATGCGATAGAAGAAATTAATGTTTTGAGTGGAAAGATGGATGAACTTATGAAATTGATTGCTAATAAGAGTGCTCCTACTGATCCTAATGATATGCCTTTGTCTACTTTGATTGAGAATAATAATGAATCTATGGATGTGAATTTTGTTGGTAGGAACAATTTTGGTAATAACACGTATAGAGGTAATTTTAATTCTAGGTTGTTTCCTAGTAATTCCTCTAATAATTTATTACTTCGCAAAAGAGTTTCAATGCTTTGATTGAAGAAAAATTGCTTAAGATTGATGAGTTGGCTAGGAACGTTGATAGAATTTCTCTTGATGTTGATTCCTTGAAACTTAGATCTATTCCACCTAAGCATGATATCAATGAGTCTCTCAAAGCCATGAGAATTTCCATTGATGAGTGCAAAGAAAGAACCGCTAGGATGCGTGCCAAGAAAGATTGCTTTGTTAAAGCATGTTCTTATAGTTTTGATGATAATAAAGATGAAGTTCTAAAAGTTATTGATGTTTCTCCTATTAAATCTTTCTTTTGCAATATGAATCTTGATAATGATGGGGCTGAAGATGAGCCACCTTTACCTAGAAGGCGTTCCAAAAATTCGGAGTCTTTAGATCTTGATGCTATAATTGTTAAATGTGGGATTGAAGAGGTCAAAACTTTAAATATCAATGAACCCACTATTTTAGATTTAACGGAATTTAATTCTGATAATTGCTCTTTGATAGATTGTATTTCTTGTTGCAATCCGTGCTAAATTATCCTCATGCTTATAGTCAAAATAAAGCTTTTACTAAACATATCGTTGATGGTTTGATGCAATCTTATGAAGAAAAACTTGAGTTGGAAGTTTCTATCCCTAGAAAACTTTATGATGAGTGGGAACCTACAATAAAAATTAAAATTAAAGATCATGAGTGCTATGCTTTGTGTGATTTGGGTGCTAGTGTTTCCACGATTCCAAAAACTTTGTGTGATTTGCTAGGTTTCCGTGATTTTGATGATTGTTCTTTAAACTTGCACCTTGCGGATTCCACTATTAAGAAACCTATGGGAAGAATTAATGATGTTCTTATTGTTGCAAATGGGAACTATGTGCCCGTAGATTTCATTGTTCTTGATATAGATTGCAATCCTTCATGTCCTATTATTCTTGGTAGACCTTTCCTTAAAACGATTGGTGCAATTATTGATATGAAGGAAGGGAATATTAGATTCCAATTTCCATTAAGGAAAGGCATGGAAAACTTCCCTAGAAATAAAATTAAATTACCATATGAATCTATTATGAGAGCCACTTATGGATTGCCTACCAAAGATGGCAATACCTAGATCTATCTTCGCTTTTATGCCTACCTAGGGGCGTTAAACGATAGCGCTTGTTGGGAGGCAACCCAATTTTATTTTTATTACTTGCTTTTTGCTCCTGTTTAGTAATAAATAATTTATCTAGCCTCTGTTTTGGTTGTGTTTTTTGTGTTTAATTAGTGTTTGTGCCAAGTAGAACCGTTGGGAAGACTTGGGGAAAGTCTTTTTGATCTTGCTGTAGAAAACAGAAACTTTAGCGTTCACGAGAATTTCTGCCATTTTTATTTGGAAAGTGATATTTAGTTAATTATTTTTGCAGATGATTAATAGATAAATTCCTCACGTCCACCAATTTATTTTAGAATTGTTGGGGTTCCATAACTTGCGTTAGCTACAGATTACTACAGACTGTTCTGTTTTTGACAGATTCTGTTTTTCTTGTGTTGCTTGCTTATTTTGATGAATCTATGGCTAGTAAAAGAGTTTATAAACCATAGAGAAGTTGGAATACAGTAGTTTTAACACAAATATAAATAAAGAATGAGTTCATTACAGTATCTTGAAGTGGTTTTTTGTTTTCTTTTGCTAAAGGAGCTCACGAGATTTTCTATTTTGAGTTTTGTGTTGTGAAGTTTTCAAGTTTTTGGTAAAGATTTGATGGGTTATGGAACAAGAAGTGGAAAGATCCTAAGCTTGGGGATTCCCATGGCACCCCAAGGTAAAATTCAAGGACACCAAAAATCCTAAGCTTGGGGATGCCCCGGAAGGCATCCCCTCTTTCATCTTCGTCTATCGGTAACTTTACTTGGAGCTATATTTTTATTCACCACATGATATGTGTTTTGCTTGGAGCGTCTTGTATGATTTGGGTCTTTGATTTTTAGTTTACCACATTCACCCTTTCTGTACACACCTTTTGAGAGAGACTCACATGAATTGAAATTTATTAGAATACTCCATGTGCTTCACTTATCTCTTTTGAGCTATATAGCTTTTGCTCTAGTGCTTCACTTATATCTTTTAGAGCACGGTGGTGGATTTGTTTTATAGAAACTATTGTTCTCTCATGCTTCACTTATATTATTTTGAGAGTCCTTTAGAACAACATGGCAATAATAAAAACTTTCATATAAGTGCATTGAATACTATGAGAAGTTTGATACTTGATAATTGTTTTGAGATATGGAGATGGTGATATTAGAGTCATGCTAGTTGAGTAGTTGTGAATTTGAGAAATACTTGTGTTGAATTTTGTGATTCCCGTAGCATGCACGTATGGTGAACCGTTATCTGATAAAGTCGAAGCATGATTTATTTATTGATTGTCTTCCTTATGAGTGGTGGTCGGGGACGAGCGATGGACTTTTCCTACCAATCTATCCCCCTAGGAGCATGCGTGTAATACTTTGTTTCGGTAACTAATAGATTTTTGCAATAAGTATGTGAGTTCTTTATGACTAATGTTGAGTCCATGGATTATACGCACTCTCACCCTTCCACCATTGCTAGCCTCTCTAATATCGTGCAACTTTGGCCGGTACCATAAACCCACCATATGCCTTCCTCAAAACAGCCACCATACCTACCTATTATGGCATTTCCATAGCCATTCCGAGATATATTGCCATGCAACTTTCCACCGTTTCGTTATTATGACACGCTTCATCATTGCCATATTGCTTGCATGATCATGTAGTTGACATCGTATTTGTGGCAAAGCCATCGTTCATAATTCTTCATACATGCCACTCATGCATCATTGCACATCCCGGTACACCGCCGGAGGCATTCACATAGAGTCATATTTTGTTCTAAGTATTGAGTTGTAATTCTTGAGTTGTAAGTAAATAAAGTGTGATGATCATCATTATTAGAGCATTGTCCCAAGTGAGGAAAGGATGATGGAGACTATGAATCCCCCACAAGTCGGGATGAGACTCTGGACGAAAAATAAATAAAAAATAAAAGAGTCCAAAAAGAAAAAGGAAAGAAAGAAGGCCCAAATAAAAAAAGAGAAAAATAGAGAAGGGACAATGTTACTATCCTTTTTCCACACTTGTGCTTCAAAGTAGCACCATGTTCTTCATAAAGAGAGTCTCCTATGATATCACTTTCATATACTAGTGGGAATTTTTCATTATAGAACTTGGCTTGTATATTCCAATGATGGGCTTCCTCAAAATGCCCTAGGTCTTCATGAGCAAGCAAGTTGGATGCACACCCACTTAGTTTCTTTTGTTGAGCTTTCATATACTTATAGCTCTAGTGCATCCGTTGCATGGCAATCCCTACTCACTCACATTGATATCTATTAATGGGCATCTCCATAGCCCGTTGATACACCTAGTTGATGTGAGACTATCTTCTCCTTTTTGTCTTCTCCACAACCACCATTCTATTCCACCATAGTGCTATATCCATGGCTCACGCTCATATATTGCATGAAGATTGAAAAAGTTTGAGAACATCAAAAGTATGAAACAATTGCTTGGCTTGTCATCGGGGTTGTGCATGATGTAAATATTTTGTGTGGTGATGATAGAGCATAGCCAGACTATATGATTTTGTAGGGATAACTTTCTTTGGCCATGTTATTTTGAGAAGACATAACTGCTTAGTTAGTATGCTTGAAGTATTATTATTTTTATGTCAATATTAAACTTTTATCTTGAATCTTTCGGATCTAAACATTCATGCCACAATAAAGAAAAATTACATTGAGAAATATGTTAGAAAGCATTCCACATCAAAAATTCTTCTTTTATCATTTACCTACTCGAGGACGAGCAGGAATTAAGCTTGGGGATGCTTGATACGTCTCCAATGTATCTATAATTTTTGATTGCTCCATGCTATTATATTATCTATTTTGGATGTCAATGGACTTTATTTTACACTTTTATCATTTTTGGGACTAACCTACTAATCGAAGGCCCAACCCAAATTGTTGTTTTCTTGCCTATTTTAGGGTTTCGAAGAAAAGGAATATCAAACGGAGTCCAAACGGAATGAAACCTTCGGAAACATGATTTTCTCAACAAACATGACCCAGGAGAGTTGGAGTGGCCGTCAAGAAACAAGTTAGGAAGGCACGAGGCAGGGGGCGCGCCTACCCCCCTGGGCGTGCCCTCCACCCTCGTGGGCCCTCCATTGCTCCACCAACTTACTTCTTCCTCCTATATATATCCATGATACGTCTCCAACGTATCTATATTTTTTTATTGTTCCATGCTATTATATTATCAACCTTGGATGTTTTATATGCTATTTTATATGATTTTTGGGACTAACCTATTAACCCGGAGCCCAGTGCCAGTTTCTGTTTTTTCCTTGTTTTAGAACATCGCAGAAAAGGCAAATCAAACGGAGTCCAATTGACCTGAAACTTCACGGAACCCATTTTTGGATCAAAAGAAGCCCAGGAGACTTAGAGTGCACGTCAGGGGATCAACGAGGAGGCCACGAGGCAGGGGGGCGCGCCCACCCCCTCTGGGCGCGCCCTCCATCCTCGTGGGCCCCTCGTGGCTCCCCTGACATACTTCTTCTGCCTATATATCTCCATATACCCTAAAAACATCTAAGAACACAATAGATCGGGAGTTCCGCCGCCAGAAGACTCCGTAGCCACCGAAAGCCAATCTAGACCCATTCCGGCACCCTGCCGGAGGGGGGGAATCCCTCTCTGGTGGCCATCTTCATCATCCCGGTGCTCTCCATGACGAGGAGGGAGTAGTTCTCCCTCGGGGTTGAGGGTATGTACCAGTAGCTATGTGTTTGATCTCTCTATCTCTCTCTCGTGTTCTTGAGGTGGTACGATCTTGATGTATCGCGAGCTTTGCTATTATATTTGGATTCTATGATGTTTATTCCCCCCTCTACTCTCTTGTAATGGATTGAGTTCCCCTTTGAAGTTATCTTATCGGATTGAGTCTTTAAAGATTTGAGAACACTTGATGTATGTCTTGTCGTGCGTATCTGTGGTAACAGGATATCACGTGATTCACTTGATGTATGTTTTGGTGATCAACTTGCGGGTTCCGCCCATGAACCTATGCATAGGGGTTGGCACATGTTTTCGTCATGATTCTCCGGTAGAAACTTTGGGGCACTCTTTGAGGTTCTATGTGTTGGTTGAATAGATGAATTTGAGATTGTGTGATGCATATCGTATAATCATACCCATGGATACTTGAGGTGACATTGGAGTATCTAGGTGACATTAGGGTTTTGGTTGATTTGTGTCTTAAGGTGTTATTCTAGTACGTACTCTAGGGCTGTTTGTGACACTAATAGGAATAGCCCAACAGATTGATTGGAAAGAATAAATTTGAGGTGGTTTCGTACCCTACCATAATCTCTTCGTTCGTTCTCCGCTATTAGTGACTTTGGAGTGACTCTTTGTTGCATGTTGAGGGATAGTTATGTGATCCAATTATGGTATTATTGTTGAGGGAACTTGCACTAGTGAAAGTATGAACCCTAGGACTTGTTTCTACGCATTGCAATACTGTTTACGCTCACTTTTATCATTAGTTACCTTGCTGTTTTTATATTTTCAGATTACCAAAACCTTTATCTACCATCCATATACCACTTGTATCACCATCTCTTCGCCGAACTAGTGCACCTATACAATTTACCATTGTATTGGGTGTGTTGGGGACACAAGAGACTCTTTGTTATTTGGTTGCAGGGTTGCTTGAGAGAGACCATCTTCATCCTACGCCTCCTACGGATTGATAAACCTTAGGTCATCCACTTGAGGGAAATTTTCTACTATCCTACAAACCTCTGCACTTGGAGGCCCAACAACGTCTACAAGAAGAAGGTTGTGTAGTAGACATCAAGCTCTTTTCTGGCACCATTGCCGGGGAGGTGAGTGCTTGAAGGTATATCTTTAGATCTTGCAATCGAGTCTTTTATTTTCTTGTTTTAGCACTATTTTAGTTTATAAAAGAAAACTATAAAAAATGGAATTGAGTTTACCTCATATGCTTCATCTTTTTAATATCTTTCATGAGTATGATGGAAAGGAAAATTGTGCTCAAATACTAGAAGAAGAATTACATAGAATGCTTGGCATAAAATATGTGAATGATGAGCATGATTGCAATGTTGTTAGTACGAATTCTTTGAATATCCATGATACTAATGATGATTGCACTAGTTATGATGAAAATGTCTCCTATAAACATGTCAATTTTTGTGGAGTACATCGGGTTTGTAAGTACACACCAAATAGGGAAGATAGATATTCCAAGAGGCATAAGTACTTAGAAACTAAATTGTTGCAAGAAAGGCTAGATGAATGTGCTGAAAATTTAAATTATCTTGGCCATACTTGTGAGCTTTGCAATGAACATGATCATTTCACTACCCAATGCAAATTGTTTCATGATCGTATCGTGTCCAAAAATTGTGATGACTTGATTTCCCTTGCACATCATAATAAACTTAGTTTGCTCTTGGGTTATGAAGAAATGAAACGTATAACTAAGGATATTCCAAAATTTGCCCTTGATAGAGTTCTTCATTTTGATCTAGAAGAAATTTATATGTATTGTGCGGTGAATTGTATTGAAAATCCTTATATTGCCAACTACATAAAGAAAAGAAAACAAATAGAAGATGAAGAGAATACTAATGAAAGGGAAGAGACTTCCCAATATCCTCCTATTATTTCTTATGATGAATCAGGTAACGAGGAGGAGCCTCCTATTCAATGAATCTCATTAATAAGGAGCTCCAAAAAGAGGATTGAACCCACACATGATGTGGTGAAGAAGAAGAAAAGAAAAAGGAAGAGAGGTAAAAAGATATCTCTCCCAAATAGTGCTGCTCCTATTACTATTGTGCCTCATGAAAATATAATTGTGGAAGATAATGATACTTCTTATGATCTTGAAAATCTTTTTGGCACTTGCTTGGAAGAATATGATAATTGCTATACTATTGGTGCTATCCATACTATTAATGATGAGAGTGATTATGCTTATGATATGAAAAGGCCCAAGCTTGGGGATGCTATGTTTGATGAAGATGATGCTTTTGAGAATATATTTGCTGCAATTAATGTTTGTACCAAGCTTGGGGATGCTACGTTTAATGAATATGATATTTTTAGTCTCCCAAGTTTTGATATGAAAATTTATAATGATGATAGCATGCCTCCTATTTATGATGATTATTGTGATGATATTGATGCTATAAAAAGTAGTGATTATATTTATAAAACTTGTCATGATTATGATTACCCGTTCTCTAAACATTACTCTTTTAATGTGGAAACAATTTATTGTATTCAAGTCTCTTATGATACTCCCACTATTCCGAATGAGAAGAATTTTGCTTATGTGGAGAGTAGTAAATTTTCTATGCTTGTTGATCATGAAAGAATGCTTTAGGAGATGGTTATATTGTTGAATTCATTCATGATGCTACTGAAAATTATTATGAGGGAGGAACATATGCTTGTAGGAATTGCAATAATATCAAGTTTCCTCTCTATGTGCTTAAAATTTTGAAGTTATGCTTGTTTTACCTTCCTATGCAAGTTGATACTTGTTCCCACAAGTTGTTTGCTCACAAAATCCATATGCATAGGAAGAGAGTTATACTTAAATGTGCTAGTAATATTCTTCATGATACTCTCTTTATATTTCAATTCCTATCCTTTATGTGAGCATCATAGAAATCATCATGCCTAGCTAGGGGCGTTAAACGTTAGCGCTTGTTGGGAGGCAACCCAATTTTATTTTTGTTCCTTGATTTTTGCTCCTGTTTAGTAATAAATAATTTATCTATCCTCTGTTTAGATGTGGTTTTATGTTTTAATTAGTGTTTGTGCCAAGTAGAACCTTTGGGAAGACTTGGGTGAAGTCTTTGCGATCATGCTGTAAAAAACAGAAACTTTAGCACTCACGAGAATTGCTGCCATTTTTTATTGGAGAGTGGTATATAGTTAATTCTTTTTGCAGATGATTAATAGATAAATTAATCACGTCCAGAAATTTATTTTATAATTTTATAAGTTCCAGAAGTATACTTTTGATCCAGATTACTACAGACTGTTCTGTTTTTGACAGATTTTGTTTCCGATGTGTTGTTTGCTTATTTTAATGAATCTATGAGTAGTATCGGAGGGTATGAACCATACATAAGTTGGAATACAGTAGATATTACACCAATATGAATTTACAATGAGTTCACAACAGTACCTAAGTGGTGATTTATTTTCTTATACTAACGGAGCTTACGAGTTTTCTGTTAAGTTTTGTGTTGTGAAGTTTTCAAGTTTTGGGTAAAGATTAGATGGACTATGGAATAAGGAGTGGCAAGAGCCTAAGCTTGGGGATGCCCAAGGAAACCCAAGGTAATATTCAAGGACAACCAAGAGCTTATGCTTGGCGATGCCCCAAAAGGCATCCCCTCTTTTGTCTGCGTTCATCGGCAACTTTACTTGGAGCTATATTTTTATTTACCACATGATATGTGTTTTGTTTGGAGCGTCAATTTATTTTGTTACGATTTGCTTGCTGTTTGAATAAAATACCAAGATCTGAAATTCTTAAATGTTAGAGAGTCTTCATATATTTGCATAATAGTTCAACTACTCATTGATCTTCACTTATATCTTTTGGAGTAGTTTGTCATTTGCTCTAGTGCTTCACTTATATCTTTTAGAGCACGGTGGTGGTTTTATTTTGTAGAAATAGATGAACTCTCATGATTAACTTATATTATTTTGAGAGTCTTTAGAACAGCATGGTAATTTGCTTTGGTTATGAAACTAGTCCTAATATGATGGGCATCCAAGAGGGATATAATAAAAACTTTCATATAAAGTGCATTGAATACTATGAGAAGTTTGATACTTGATGATTGTTTTGAGATATGAGGATGGTAAAATTAGAGTCCTTCTAGTTGAGTAGTTGTGAATTTGAGAAATACTTGTGTTGAAGTTTGTGATTCCCGTAGCATACACGTATGGTGAACCGTTATGTGATGAAGTCGGAGCATGATTTATTTATTGATTGTCTTCCTTATGAGTGGCGGTCGGGGATGAGCGATGGTCTTTTCCTACCAATCTATCCCCCTAGGAGCATGCGCATAGTACTTTGTTTTGATAACTAATAGATTTTTGCAATAAGTATGTGATTTCTTTATGACTAATATTGAGTCCATGGATTATACGCACTCTCACGCTTCCACCATTGATAGCCTCTCTAGTATCGCGCAACTTTCGCTGGTACCATACACCCACCATATACCTTCCTCAAAACAGCCACCATACCTACCTATCATGGAATTTCCATAGCCATTCCGAGATATATTGCCATGCAACTTTCCACCATCCCGTTTATTATGACACACTTCATCATTGTCATATTTCTTTGCATGATCATATAGTTGACGTCGTATTTGTGGCAAAGACACTATTCATAATTGTTCCATACATGTCACTCTTGAGTCATTGCACATCCCGGTACACCGTCGGAGGCATTCATATAGAGTCATATTTTGTTCTAAGTATCGAGTTGTAATTATTGATTTGTAAGTAAATAAAAGTGTGATGATCAACATTATTAGAGCATTGTCCCAGTGAGGAAAGGATGATGGAGACTATGATTCCCCCATAAGTCGGGATGAGACTCCGGACGAAAAAAAGAGAAAAAAATAAGAGGCCATAAAAAAGGCCCAAATAAAAAAATGAGAGAAAAAGAGAGAAGGGGCAATGCTACTATCCTTTTACCACATTTGCGCTTCAAAGTAGCACCATGATCTTCATGTTAGAGAGTCTCCTATGTTGTCATTTTCATATACTAGTGGGAATCTTTCATTATAGAACTTGGCTTGTATATTCCAATGATGGGCTTCCTCAAAATGCCCTAGGTCTTCGTGAGCAAGCAAGTTGGATGCACACCCACTAGTTTCTTTTGTTGACCTTTCATACACTTATAGCTCTAGTGCATCCGTTGCATGGAAATCCCTACTCACTCACATTGATATCTATTGATGGGCATCTCCAAAGCCCGTTGATACGCCTAGTTGATGTGAGACTATCTTCTCCTTTTTGTCTTCTCCACAACTACCATTCTATTCCACCTATAGTGCTATGTCCATGGCTCACGCTCATGTATTGCGTGAAGATTGAAAAAGTTTGAGAACATCAAAAGTATGAAACAATTGCTTGGCTTGTCATCAGGGTTGTGCATGATTTTAATATGTTGTGTGGTGAAGATGGAGCATAGCCAGACTATATGATTTTGTAGGGATAGCTTTCTTTGGCCATGTTATTTTGAAGAGACATAATTGCTTAGTTAGTATTCTTGAAGTATTATTATTTTTATGTCAATATTAAACTTTTGTCTTGAATCTTATGGATCTGAATATTATTACCACAATAAAAAGAATTACATAGATAAGTATGTTAGGTAGCATTCCACATCAAAAATTCTGTTTTTATCATGTTGGTTGCGAGGTTCTTATTTGTTTGTGTAGGTGCGTGGGACTTGAGCGTGATCTCCTACTGGATTGCTACCTTGGTTCTCAAAAACTGAGGGAAATATTTACGCTACTTTGCTGCATCACCCTTTCCTCTTCAAGGGAAAATCAACGCAGTGCTAAAGAGGTAGCACATCTTATTTTGCTTAGTACGACGGTAGCATTATAAGATGATCTCTCACTAAATTTCAAGGTATAAGTGTTCTCCCTGAGTATGCACTGTTGCTACAGTTCGTCGTGCCGAGACACCATGTGATGATCGGGTGTGATAAGCTCTACGTTCACATACAACGGGTGCAAGCTTGTTTTGCACACGCAGAATAATCGGGTTAAACTTGACAAGCCTAGCATATGCAGATATGGCCTCGGAAAACTGAGACCGAAAGGTCGAGCATTAATCATATACTAGATATGATCAACACAATGATGTTCACCATTGAAAACTACTCCATCTCACATGATGATCGGACATGGTTTAGTTGATTTGGATCACGTGATCATTTAGATGACTAGAGGGATGTCTATCTTGAAGGAAATATGCCCTAGAGGCAATAATAAAGTTATTATTTACTTCCTTATATCATGATAAATGTTTATTATTCATGCTAGAATTTTATTAACTGGAAACTTAGTACATGTGTGAATACATAGACAAACAGAGTGTCACTAGTATGCCTCTATTTGACTAGCTCATTGAATCAAAGATGGTTAAGTTTCCTAGCCATAGACATGAGTTGTCATTTGATTAACGGGATCACATCATTAGAGAATGATATAATTGACTTGACCATTCCGTTAGCTTAGCACGATGATAGTTTAGTTTGTTGCTACTGCTTTCTTCATGACTTATACATGTTCCTATGACTATGAGATTATGCAACTCCCAATTACCAGAGGAACAGTTTGTGTGGTACCAAACGTCACAACGTAACTGGGTGATTATAAAGGTGCTCTACAGGTGTCTCCAATGGTACTTGTTGAGTTGGCATAGATCAAGATTAGGATTTGTCACTCCGATTGTCGGGGAGGTATCTCTAGGCCCTCTCGGTAATGCACATCACTATAAGCCTTGCAAGCAATGCAACTAATGAGTTAGTTGCGGGATGATGCATTACATAACGAGTAAAGAGACTTGTCGGTAACGAGATTAAACTAGGTATTGAGATATCGACAATCGAATCTCGGGCAAGTAACATACCGATGACAAAGGGAACAACGTATGTTGTTATGCGGTTCGACCGATAAAGATCTTTGTAGAATATGTAGGAGCCAATATGGGTATCCAGGTTCCGCTATTGGCTATTGACCAGAGAAGTGTCTTGGTCATGTCTACATAGTTCTCGAACCCGTAGGGTCAGCACGCTTAACATTCGTTGACGATATAGTATTTATGAGTTATGTATGTTGGTAACCTAATGTTGTTCGGAGTTCTGGATAAGATCATGGACATTACGAGGAACTCCGGAATGGTCCGGAGATAAAGTTTGATGTATGGAATAATAGTGTTTGGTCTCCGGAAGGGTTCCGAAATTCACATGAAGGGGTTCCGGATGTTTCCCGAAATGTTTGGGTACGAGAACACTTTATTTGGGCCAAAGGGGAAAGCCCACAATGTTTTTGGAAAGCGCAAAAGGAAGTTTTGCGGAGTCCAGGGGCCAGACGCCAGGGTCCCTGGCGTCTGGCCCTGGAGTCCGAGAAGGACTCTTGCCTTTTAGGTGAAACCGACTTTGTGGAGGCTTTTACTCCACGTTTTGACCCCAAGGCTCAACATATGAATAGAGGGGTAGGGTTAGCACCCAAGACACATCAAGAAACACCAAGCCGTGTGTCGGCAACCCCGTCCCCTCTAGTTTATCCTCCGTAATAGTTTTCGTAGACTCGTAGTGCTTAGGCGAAGCCCTACGGAGATTGTTCTTCACCAACACCATCACCACGCCGTCGTGATGCTGGAACTCATCTACTACTTCGCCCCTCTTGCTGGATCAAGAAGGCGAGGACGTCATCGAGCTGAATGTGTGCTGAACGCGGAGGTGCCGTACGTTCGGTACTTGATCGGGACACATCGTGAAGGTGTACGACTACATCAACCGCGTCGATAAACACTTCCGCTTTCGGTCTACGAGGGTACGTAGACATAATCTCCCCTCTCGTTGCTATGCATCACCTTGATCTTGCGTGTGCGTAGGAAATTTTTGAAATTACTACGTTCCCCAATAGTGGCATCCGAGCCAGGTTTATGCGTAAATGTCATATGCACGAGTAGAACACAAAGGAGTTGTGGGCATGGGTATATACATATTGCTTGCCGTCACTAGTTGATTCTTGATTCTGCGACATTGTTAGATGAAGCGGCCCAGACCGACATTACGTGTACGCTTACGCGAGACTGGTTCTACCGACGTGCTTCGCACACAAGTGGCTAGTGGGTGTCTGTTTCTCCAGCTTTAGTTGAATCGGATTCAATGAACAGGGTTCTTTCTGAAGATCAAAAAGCAATCACTATACAGCGTTGTGGTTTTTGATGCGTAGGTAAGAACGGTTCTTGGTCAGCCTGTAGCAGCCACATAAAACTTGCAACAACAAAGTAGAGGACGTCTAACTTGTTTTTGCAGGGCATGTTGTGATGTGATATGGTCAAGGCATGATGCTATATTTTATTGTATGAGATGATCATGTTTTGTAACGGAGTTATCGGCAACTGGCAAGAGCCATCTGGTTGTCGCTTTATTGTATGCAATGCAATCGCCCTGTAATTGCTTCACTTTATCACTAAGCGGTAGCGATAGTCATAGAAGCAGTAGTTGGCGAGATGACAACGATGCTACGATGGAGATCAAGGTGTCGTGCCGGTGAAGATGGTGATCATGACGGTGCTTTGGAGATGGAGATCACAGGCACAAGATGATGATGGCCACATCATATCACTTATATTGATTGCATGTGATGTTTATCCTTTATGCATCTTATTCTGCTTGATTGACGGTAGCATTATAAGATGATCTCTCACTAAATTTCAAGGTACACGTGTTCTCCATGAGTATGCACCGTTGCCAAAGCTCGTCGTCCCGAGACACCACGTGATTCTCGGGTGTGATAAGATCTACGTTCACATACAACAGGTGCAAGCCAGTTTTGCACACGCAGAAATACTTGGGTTAAACTTGACGAGCCTAGCATATGCAGATATGGCCTCGGAACACTGAGACGGAAAGGTCGACATAGTGATGTTCACCATTGAAAACTACTCCATTTCACGTGATGATCAGTCATGGTTTAGTTGATTTGGATCACGTGATCACTTAGATGATTAGAGGGATGTCTGTCTAAGTGGGAGTTCTTAAGTAATATGATTAATTGAACTTTAATTTATCATGAACTTAGTCCTGATAGTATTTGCATATCTATGTTGTAGATCAATAGCTTGCGATGTAGCTCCCCATTTATTTTTGATACGTTCCTAGAGAAAATAAAGTTGAAAGATGTTAGTAGCAATGATGCGGATTGGATCCGTGATCTGAGGATTATCCTCATTGCTACATAGAAGAATTATGTCCTTGATGCACCGCTAGGTGACAGACCTATTGCAGGAGCAGATGCACACGTTATGAACATTTGACAGAACTCGGTATGATGACTACTTGATAGTTTAGTGCACCATGTTTTACGGCTTAGAACCGGGACGTCAAAAACGTTTTAAACACCACAGAGCATATAAGATGTTTCAAGATATGAAATTGGGATTTCAGACTCATGCCCGGGTCGAGAGGTATGAGACCTCTGACAAGTACTTTGCCTACAAGATGGAGGAGAATAGCTCAACCAGTGAGCATGTGCTCAGATTGTCTGAGTGCTACAATCACTTGAATCAAGTGGGAGTTAATCTTCCAGATAAGATAGTGATTGACAGAGTTCTCTAGTCACTATCTCCAAGTTACTAGAACTTCATGTTGAACTATAATATTGTTGGGGAACGTAGTAATTTCAAAAATTTCCTACGCACACACAGGATCATGGTGATGCATAGCAACAAGAGGGGAGAGTGTGTCCACGTACCCTCATAGACCGAAAGGGGAAGCGTTAGCACAACGCGGTTGATGTAGTCGTATGTCTTCACGATCCGACCGATCCAAGTACCGAACGTACGGCACCTCCGAGCTCAGCACACGTTCAGCTCGATGACGTCCCACAAACTCCGATCCAGCAGAGCTTCGAGGGAGAGTTCCGTCAGCACGATGGCGTGATGACGATGATGATGATGCTACCGACGCAGGGCTTCGCCTAAGCACCGCTACGATATGATCGAGGTGGATTATGGTGGAGGGGGGCACCACACACGGCTGGGAGAGATCAACAGATCAACTTGTATGTCTAGAGGTGCCCCCTGCCCCCGCATGACTCTAATATCACCATCTTTATATCACAAAACTATGGCAAGGAATCAAACATATCATATTCAGTGATCTACAAGTTTTATGTAGGATTTTATGACTAACCATGTGAATGACCAATTCCTGTCATCTCTCTAAATAGATATAAGTGAAGCAGGAGAGTTTAATTCTTTCTACAAAAGATATGCCCACGCTCTAACAAATATAAGTGAAGCAAAAGAGCATTCTACAAATGGCGGTTTTCTATGTAAAGAGAAACAGGCAATCCAAACTTCAAATGATATAAGTGAAGCACATGAAGCATTCTATAAAGCCATACTCAAAAGATATAAGTGAAGTGCAATGAGCATTCTATAAATCAACCAAGGATTGTCTCATACCAGCATGGTGCATGAAAGAAAAGTGAAAACTAAATGCAAAAGACGCTCCAAGTTTCCACATATCGCATGAACGAAATGAATCCGAAAACATACCGATACTTGTTGAAGAAACAGGGGATGCCTTCCGGGGCATCCCCAAGCTTAGACGCTTGAGTGTCCTTGAATATTTACTTGGGGTGCCTCGGGCATCCCCAATCTTGAGCTCTTGCCTCTCTTCCTTCTTCTCACATCAAGACCTTCTCGGTCATCGAACACTTCATCCACACAAAACTTCAACAGAAACCTCGGTAAGATCCGTTAGTATAATGAAGCAAATCACTACACTAATTACTGTTGCAAACCAATTGATATTTTGTTTTTGCATTGTGTCTACTGTAATATAACTTTTTCATGGCTTAATCCACTGATATGAATCGATAGTTTCATCAAAACAAGCAAACTATGCATCAAAGACAGAATATGTCTAAAACAGAACAGTCTGTAATAATATGAACATTCACCATACTTCTAACACTTGAAAATTCTACCAAAATTAGGAAAATAAACAATTTGTATAGGAAGACAGTGCAGAAAGAATCAGAACCATTTGACATTCCAGCAAAAAATGTAAAATCACGCACTACAGCCAAAGTTTCTGTCCTGCACCATACAAACCATCAAGCAAATGTAAGCATCCTAAAGGCAAACCTTGGCACATTATTTTTATAATACAAGGAATTGTACAAGGGGATAATTATTTTTATTGAAAAGTTTCTGTAATCAAGATTCACAAAGTTTCCGTGAGCATGAACAAAGTCCAAGGCTAGCTCCCACTTCAACAATGCTTGTCTTTCTCACTTTCGCTTTCCTTTTTGAAAAAGTTTTGGGTTCCCCTCTTTATTTTTGTTGTTTTTAAACTATATAAAAGCACTCAACAGAAATAATTGACTCTCTAAAACCTCCGGGTTGTCTCCCTGGCAGCGCTTTCTTTAAAGCCATTAAGCTAGCCATATAGTGCACAAGTAATGGATCCACCCGGATCCCAAGGTATATCAAAGCCAATTTTAATTAACAATGATTTGTAATTTTGTGGTGAGCACAAGGTAACATATATCATGTAATGATGAAGTCTAACTCTCTTCCTATGCATCGGCATGTCATAAAAGAATAATTCATGCACACAAAGTAAAGGCCAATGCATAGTATAAACAGTTTCTTGCAATTTTATCATATTGGAAACATAGAGAGGTGGAGATATAGTTCCTCTCTCATAATAATTGCAAGTAGGAGCAGCAAGCACATGCATATTATATTCATCAAAATCATCATGTGCAACGGTAAAAGGTAACCCATCAATATATTCCTTAATAAGAGCAAACTTCTCCGATATAGTGTAGTTGGGAGAATTCAAAAAGATAATAGGACTATCATGTGTGGGTGCAATAGCAACAATTTCATGTTTAACATAAGGAACTATAGAAAGTTCATCTCCATAAGTATAATTCATATTGGCATCTTGGCCACAAGCATAGCAAGCATCATCAAAAAGGGATATTTCAAGAGAATCAAAGGGATCATAATAGTCATCATAGAAATCATCCTTCGGTAAGCACGAAGGGGAATTAAACAATGTATGAGTTGAAGAGTTACTCTCATTAGAAGGTGGGCATGGGTAGCTAATCCGCTCTTCCTCCTTTTGTTCTTCGCTCTCCTCATAATCTTTTTAATCCAATGAGCTCACAGTTTCATCAATTTCTTCTTCCATAGACTCCTGCAAAATACTAGTCTCTTCTTGGACAGCGGAGTAGTCCTCAATATATGGTTCAACATAGGCATTAGAAGCATAATTATCATAACAATATTTAAGTATGGCAAAAATTTCAGATTTGTAAAGAGTAGCATCATACTTTTCAATCAAAGAAGCAATTTCGTAAGCACCCTTAAAAGCAACAAATTCTTCAATTTTTTGAACATCATAGTAATTATAAACACCCTTAGCATAAGAAGATACGATTCCATTATCATTAAACAAACATTGGTAGGGAAGGTGTTTCTTAGGGTCTTCAGAACATAAAATATAATCATATATTTCACATAAATTCCAAGCATAGCATTGCAAACGATGAATTTGATCCAGTAAAAGTTTCCCTTTTTCAGATATTTGGTGTCGCACATAACAAGCATGCTCATCTAAAGATTTGCCCTCAACTAAGCTAGTTGGGGTTTCAGCACGAGCACATAGGGATCGAAGATGATCCAAGTAATAAGCTTCAGCAGTGTGATAGATTTTGAGTGGTTCTTCAACCATTGGTTTAGTAGGTACAACTAATTTTTTTGGTATTTTACGTTTCCTACCCATAACTAAAGATAGAAAAAAACTAAGAACAGCAAATAAAAATTACTTAGTGATAAAGCAAACAAGCACACACGAGAATATTCACCCCACGCTATTACTCCCCAGCAACGGCGCCAGAAAAAGGTCTTGATAACCCACAAGTATAGGGGATCGCAACAGTTTTCGATAAGTAAGAGTGTCGAACCCAACGAGGAGCTAAAGGTAGAACAAATATTCCCTCAAGTTCTATCGACCACTGATACAACTCTACGCACGCTTGACGTTCGCTTTACCTAGAACAAGTATGAAACTAGAAGTACTTTGTAGGTGTTGTTGGATAGGTTTGCAAGATAATAAAGAGTACGTAAATAAAAAGTAGGGGCTGTTTAGATAAAGAAACAATAAAGTAAATATAGCGAGTGTGGAAAAGTGGTGGTAGGAGTTGGGAAATTGCCCCTTAAGCAATTGACTACTTTACTAGACCGATAGCAAGTATTATGTGGGAGAGGCCACTGCTAGCATGTCATCCCTGGCTTGGAATTCTATGCACTTATGATTGGAACTATTAGCAAGCATCCGCAACTACTAATGTTCATTAAGGTAAAACTCAACCATAGCATTAAGATATATTGGTACCCCTTCAATCCCGTATGCATCAATTTCTATGCTAGGTTGAAGCTTCTGTCACTCTTGCCCTCCAATACATAGTCCTATCAACATACAACTAACCCTAGGGTGTGTGATCCACGCACGCAATCATATGATGGGCACAAAAGGACAGCAACATAACCACAAGCAAATTAAATCAATCATAGCAATTCATCAACCACCGATAGGACAACGAAAATCTACTCAGACATCATAGGATGGCAACACATCATTGGATAATAATATGAAGCATAAAGCACCATCTTCAAGTAGAGGGTACAGCGGGTTGCGGGAGAGTGGACCACTGTAGATAGAGGGGGGGAGGTGATGGAGATGTTGGTGAAGATGGTGGAGGTGTTGGTGTAGATCGCGGTGATGATGATGGCCCTCGGTGGCACTCTGGTGCCACCGGAAGCGAGGAGGAGAGAGCCCCCCTCCTTCTTCTTCTTCCTTGACCTCCTGCCTAGATGGGAGAAGGGTTTCCCCTCTGGTCCTTAGCCTCCATGGCATGGGAGGGGCGAGAGCCCCTCCGAGATTGGATCTTTCTCTCGTCTCTCTCTGTTTCTGCGTTCTATTCTGCTGCCCTTTCACTGTTTCGGGTATATATGGAGATCCGTAACTCCGCTTGGATCGAAACCTTCTGAAAGTGTGTTATATCGACTAGAGGGGGGTGAATAGGAGATTTTTATGAAAGTCTTCAAAACGTGGAAGTTATGAAGACAAACGATAGAAATAAACCTATTACCATGCAGCGGAAGGTAGACTACACTAGACAAGCCATAGTCAAGTATTCAATGAAGTGAAAGCACAATGACTTAATAGCAGCAATGTAGTAAGGATCGGGTAGGAAGATATTATGAAGCCATACAAAACATGCAGTCACTCAGTGAAGACAAAAGATAGTCCAAACATACAATGACTTCACAAGGAGCAACAGTAAGTAAAGGGAAGGGAAGATGAAACCAGTGACTCGTTGAAGACAATGATTTGTTGGACCAGTTCCAGTTGCTGTGACAACTGTACGTCTGGTTGGGGCGGCTAGGTATTCAAACCTTAGGACACACAGTCCCGGACACCCAGTCCTGAACACGCAGCTCAGGACACCCAGTCCTCACCGTATTCCCCTTGAGCTAAGGTCACACAGACCTCGCCCAATCACTCTAGTAAGTCTTCAAGGTAGACTCCCAAACCTTCACAGACTTCGTTCACTGGCAATCCACAAAGTCTCTTGGATGCTCAGAATGCGACGCCTAACTGGCTGGAGGATGCACAGTCCTCAAGTGTAATAAGTCTTCAGATCACACAGACAAGAAGACTTAAGTGATGCCCAATTCTCTCTGGCTCTGGGTGGTTAGGGCTTTATCCTCGCAAGGAATTCTCTCTCAAAGGCTTCGAGGTGGGTTGCTCTCAAACGACAAAAGCCGTACTCTCAATCTGAGCAGCCAACCGTTTATGGTTGTGGGGGGTGGGCTATTTATAGCCACTTGGCAACCCGACCTGATTTGTTCGAAATGACCCTGGGTCACTAAGGAACTGACACGTGTTCCAACGGTCAGATTTCAAACTCACACGGCAACTTTACTTGGGCTACAAGCAAAGCTGACTTGTCCAACTCTGGACAAGATTCGCTCTCATAGTCTTCACTCGAAGACATAGGTGTTTTTGGTTAGGCATCACTTCAGTCATTCTGACTGGTTCTCTTGGACCCCACTTAACAGTACGGTGGTTCCTATGACTCAACACAAAAGAAAAAGAACTACGAAAGATCTAAGTCTTCGAGCTCCATAGGCTTCATGTGGTGTCTTCTCTTGTCATAGTCTTCAATGTGAATATCTTCATATACCACCTTTGACTTCAGTGTCTTCATACATTTTTAGGGGTCATCTCTGGTAGGAAAACCGAATCAATGAGGGACTTCTACCTATGTTATCCTGCAATTCTCACAAACACATTAGTCCCTCAAGTAGGTTTGTCGTCAATACTCCAAAACCAACTAGGGGTGGCACTAGATGCACTTACAATCTCCCCATTTTTGGTGATTGATGACAAATCAGTTGAAGTTTTCAACGGGGAATATAATCTGTGAAATTGTAAAGGATAAGGAATTGTCTTAATAAGTTGCAAGGGCTCCCCGTGAAGATGTGCATATAGGTAATTTGCTTTTGGAATGCAAATGCACATGGCAGGTTGTACTTGTGGAGATCCACTTCAACTTATGATGACAATCCACTATGCATGTGAAAGTATATGAAGATAATGACATGCATAATGGAAAATGGACGTCTGCAGAATGATCTAAGTGCAGAATTTATCGTCGCACATGCGGAATTTATCATCGCAAAACAAAGTGGCAGATAAGTAGCAGACGACCATCGAGTTTAAGTGTTACAACTCAAAGAACCAAATGTAGCAAAACGAGAGTTGTAAGCACGAAGCAAAATATAAAGCACCCGCCCATATGGACCCGCTTGAAGACTATCAACCTCATATGCTTCTCCCCCTTTTGTCAGTAAGGACCAAAAAGGTTTGAAGACATAGAGCATCTACTCGTTCCCAGGCGGAGTAGGTGAAGTAGCAGGGTCGTTGGTGGTGTTTGGCGGTACTGAAGAGCTTGGAGCAGAGTTGACGCGTGCTGAAAGAGGTGGTGGTGAAGTAGCATCATCTTCATCCTCGATAACTCTGGCAGTCACTGTTGCAGCAGATGAAGAGAACTCAGAGTCTTCAAGGGATGGAGTTCCTAGCAGCACAGCTCTTCGAGGAGGTGTGGAGTCAAACTTGAATCGCTCAATGAAGCCATCCTCTTGGAGATCATCTTCAGAACACATCATCGTTAGCCCTTTCCATGTACGGCGACAGGTTTCATGGGCAACGAAAGCATTCTTGGTGGCAAGATTGCGAATGCGATTAACTTCCACCAAGAGGCTTTTCATCTGACGCTTCAGCCAGTCATGATGCCTATCCTGTTTCTGATGAAGAGCCACAAGAAGCTCTCGGTCGTTGAGAACACGAGTGCACTTCTTGGGTCTTGGAGCAGTTGTACTATTAGTGGCTTTAGTAGACGCAGGGTGTGGTGCACGTGTAGTGCCAACCAAAGGATACACCCGAGTGACTACTTCAACTCTTTCAATGTTCTGTGAGAAACTCTGATGCTCTGCATTCTAAAGACTTAGAGGTTCCTTTGCAGGCTCAGGATAGATGGCTTCAGTAGAGATATCCACATCAGGCAGAAAAATCCTATGATTGCGAGCAGATGGCTGATATGAGATATCGGAGTGAAGTTTAATTAGCCGCATTACCCATGGGGCGTAGAACTTCAAGCCAAACAGATCAGAGCCCGAGGCAGCAAGTTGGCGGATGAATAAGTCCTGTGCATTGAAGCATTTTCCATGAAGAATATAGAAGACCAAAGTCTTCATTGCACCCTCAAGCTTGGCATTTGGAGAGTTCCCTTTGATGGGCCAGAGAGTTTGCTTGATGATGTGATAGATGGTTCGTGGAAGATACTCAAGGTCTTCAACGAAGAACTCTGTTGGATAAGCAGCATCTTGGGGCAATGGCTTCATCATGCTGAGCATCTGACTCATATCAGGTTCCGGCCTCTTAAAGATGCTCTCAATAGCTTCACTATGCAGCTGACAGCCATGCTCGTAGAGATCGCCAGGAGTGGGCAAACCAGTGAGCTCAATGATGTCAAATGCATTGGCTTCATGATGAACATTTCCGGTCATCCACTCCAGGACCCAAGTCCTCGGATCTCTGCTATACCCGCGGATGTGAAGTGTGGCATAGAATTGGAGCAGCAGCTCTTCATTCCAATGCTCTTGGTTAGTAACGAACGGCAGTAGTCCAACTTCCTTGAAGCAATCCAAAGCTTCTTCCAGACAAGGCAGACCAGCTATGACTTCAATGTCAAGGCGCTTGTGTGGGAAGATGCGACCTTGGTTGTAAAGAATGCATGAGTAATAGCTTCGCTGAGGATAGCTCAAGAACTGATCAGATGATATCATTTCCCTTGAGTAGGGGTTCTTGGAGCTATCGAAGAATGTGTTGTCTGCCCTGAAGCCATTGATATTGAAGGAGCCAGGTGCTGATGCAGGACCTGGGAACCTTGGCAATCTTGGGATTGGCTTCTGTACCTGAGGCCTGTGCTCAACATGATAGTCGAACTGTGGACCGGCAGCAGACTCAGGAACAGAAGTGACGGGATCAGTGGCTTCGCTGTCTTCTTTTTCCATTGGGGAGGGCTCCACATTAGCTTCATTGGTGGTTGTGGCAGCCGCAAGATTTTCAAGCACGTTCTCCTTGAGAACTGCTTCTTGGTGGGACAGTGGAGTGGCAACTTGTGGGACTTCATCTTCCGCGGCTGATGCAGCCGGATTGTCTTCAGCAGAGACTTGAGGCCTTGGACCTTTGCGAAGCCTGCGCAACGTGGGCGACGCCTGTGGAGTTGGAGTGGGTTGGGCCTCATAGTCTTCTTCCTCTTGTGGGCGATCTGCCCATGAAGCATCATGTGCAATTGGTGTCAGTGGACGACCAATGCTGATGAGTTCGCTGTTCTAAGGAAGGACTGCACCATCTTCAACATTGTCATGTTGACCAATGTCTTCAGCAGCGATGGGATCAGCTGCTGGAAAGTCTTCAGCTTCATGAGCCTCTGTGGAAGCAGGCTCATGGATAGTCAGTTGGCGTTCATGGCGTTCAGCTTCAGGATAGACCATAGAAATGGGTTCAACTATCAAGGGCTCTGTGGGAGCTGCCCGATCTTTCTTGGTCTTCCTCTTCTTCTTGGAGGGTGAAGTTGGAGAGGCTTCAGAATGTTTCCTCTTTCTGGCTTCAGCCTCAGCAGTCCTTGTCTTCTTGAGCTCTGAAGCTGTTGACCGGCTTTTTGGCTTCGAGCCAGTCATTTTAGTTGTGAAGACAATAGGAACTGCTTCCTGCCTTGGTGCGTCAGGTTCAGCCGTAGCAGGCTTCTTCTTCTTCTTTGCGGCCATCCTGGGGTCGATGCCAGGACGCCCAAGGGCCTTGCGCTTCTCAGCCTCATTGTAGGCTTGCACACATCTGTCAGCCAGAGTCTCCATGCGCTCACGCGAACCCTGAGCTTCTGCATGTTTCTTTACAAAGGCTTCCTTGAGCTCGTGCATCATACTCTTGAAGTTCTTCACTTCCTGCACGCTGAGCTTGGCCATATGCTTCTTGAACTGAGCCTTTTCATAGTCAATCTTTTGCTTTAGTTCAACAATGCGCTGGGCAATAGCGAGTTCTGAAGCAATGGCGCCTTGGAAGGCGACACTGAGGCTAATTGGTAGCTGCAAATCTTCAAAGCTGATGTTTGGCGTGTCAAACCACTCATCAATGAAGTTGTGGATGATGGTCACATCAAAGAGAGGCAGATCATTGAAGATTTCTGCTTCTTCTTTGCTCTTGATGAGTTGCTCAAGAGCGTCATCTGCTAGATCTTCATCACTTGACAGATCAATGTCGTCATTGCGCAGAATGGCAGCAACAGTTAGCTCTTGTCCGGTGTGAGGCAGAGGCATCTTGACTTTCTGGGGCTTGGAGACGCGAGATAAGTCTTCGGACTGTACACTGTCTTCAGGAGGTGCAGTTGCCAGTGGCTTCGCCCTTGAGATTTTTGGAGAGGGGGCAGGCTTTGAAGCTTTAGGCTTCTTCATCTTCTTTGTCTTCGGCGCTGCAGGAGCTTCTTCTGATTCAGCGTCAGCTGCAGGCTCATTCACTGCAGTCCCTTGAACTAAGATGCGGGTGATGAGGCCTTCAAGGTTGGAGAAAGGACCGATGACATTGGGTTCTGCATCTCGTGTGCCATCTGCCCTTGGTGCTGAGGGACCAGGGTTGAAGTCTAACCCCAAAGTCTTCTTGTTCTGCTTTGCTGAGTTCTGGGCAAACTGGAAGTTGCGCTTGAACAGATTGTCATCACGACACCATAGTAGTGACGATGGGTGTGCATCAGCTGGCTGTGGCCCACGGACCATGCAGGGATAGAAGCCTTGAGCAATGGCTTCATCTCTGGACCTGGGTAGAAGATTCTTGTATTGGATGTCTCCCCAAGGTCTCTTGATGGCATTTTTCTCAGCATATTCTTTGGTTACAAATCGGTATTTGAACCATTGTTCTGCCCAATATCTTCGAATCCATTGGATTCGGGTCTTGCGCTGATTGTCATCCTCTTCAGGATCTGTCTTGTACAGTTCTGAGAGTTCATCTGGCAGATCTCTGAATGTTTCTCCACGACGCTTTCTGCCACCCTTCCTTGCTGCTTTCTCTAAAGCCATAAATTTTAACTTGAAAGGCTTCAACACGTTCAAAGGCTTCAAAGGTTTTCACTTGCTGGACCAACAGGAACTGGCTTCGGGAGAATTAATGTGATGCTGTAAGAATTCTGCAAATGAATGCAGACTATGAGAACCAAAGGATTCTCCCACGGACATGTACCTGTGACAGCATTAAGGTGCGAGGGAAGGGGAAGAGGTCATATGCATTCTCAGAAGATTTTGAAGATAAATCAGTTTAGAAGACATTGACCACATTTTGCGAAGACATTCACTCATAGATAAGGAGTTGGTTCCAGATTTGTACGAATCCACAGATCAGTACAAGTGAGGAATCTAACTACTTTGTGAAGCATAAGTGAATATACTAGGCATGTTATGAGATGCAGTATGAGAGAGATCTAACTTGTGTGAATAGAAACTGCTTGTGGTAGAAAGTGACAAATCCATAGGATCAGCGGTGCTGTAAAAAGGAAGTTTTATTTACCACACTAAGAACTGCTAGACAAAGTGTAAGATGAGGCCGAGCAGTTCGATCTTCCGTGCCCTAACTTGGCGACGGAGGACACCTACGGCAACGGCGGAGAGGACAATGTCCGCGGTCGGCGTGGAGATGGCGTCGGAGAGGTTGCGGCAGCGAAGCGCTTCGTCGCCGGCGTCATCGAGGGCTAGCGGTGGCGCTAGGGTTCGTGCGAGAGTGGAAGAAGAGATAATGACCGCTGTGAAGTGTGTATTTATAGGTACATGGGCGGCACTGCGCTATTACACAGGTGCCCCTAGCGATTCGCATTTGAGGAACATGTGGCCATTATGCGGAATTTTGGGGTTTGTTCCACGTCCCACGCACACCTTGATTGTCGGGTGGTCGTTCCTACTTCATGTGGAGGAATGAGCATTGAAAACAGACTTAATGGTTGTCTCTGTATCTTCTGCTGACAAGGACGCAGAGAAGACATTCGACGGTTTCAATAGAATGCATATGATTTGGAGAGATAGAATTTGAGATAGAAAGCATAGAGAGGTTAGGGTCCGATCACATTCACTTAGTTCAAAAGATTCAACAATGAAGACATAGCTATAAGTGAATGTTGTAGAGGACAGAACACTAATATATATATATAATCAACATAGTGAAGATAATCATGAAGATATGTTGAGATCGAAGCCAAACCAAATGTGAAGACATTGCAAGGTAACGCCATGAGTGAAACACTTCAAAATAGAACATTTGGTGGTGGCGTTACCCACCGTATAGGAAGTATTAGACCCAGACACGGTGCACAATTATCGTGGCGCTCTGAAGTCAAATTCCAAATTAATGTATTCACACTTAGAATATATGTCTTCATTGATTGAAGATATACTTTACTTCGTGTGTTGCACATCTAAGTCATCAATATGCATAAGGGTTAGGATGTGTGCCTGATCACAGGACATTTGAGGATTCCAGGATATTTAGCTCACACCGTAACTTGCAAAATCTCTTCTCATCCAAGGGCTTGGTGAAGATATCTGCCAATTGCTCTTCAGTGTTGACGTGTATGATATCAATATCTTCCTTCACAACATGATCTCTGAGAAAGTGATGACAAATTTCAATGTGCTTTGTCTTCGAGTGCTGAACTAGGTTGTTGGCGATCTTGATGGCGCTTTTGTTGTCGCAGTAAAGTGGCACTTGCTTCAGATGAATGCCATAGTCCTTGAGTGTTTGCTTCATCCACAGAAGCTGAGCGCAGCAAGATCCAGCAGCAATGTATTCAGATTCAGCAGTGGAGAGAGATACACAGTTCTGCTTCTTTGAAGACCAACATACAAGTGATCGTCCTAGAAAGTGACATGTGCCTGATGTAGACTTTCGATCAACTTTGTCACCAGCATAATCAGCATCCGAGAATCCAACCAGATCAAACTCTGAGCCCTTTGGATACCATAATCCTAGAGTTGGGGTGTGAGCCAAATATCGAAGAATTCGCTTCACAGCTAAGTGATGCGACTCCTTTGGTGCCGCTTGAAATCGAGCACACATGCAAACACTAAGCATAATATCTGGCCTAGATGCACATAGATAAAGTAAAGAACCAATCATGGAGCAGTATACCTTTTGATCGAACTCTTTACCATTGTCGTCGGGACCCAGATGATGTTTGGCTGGCATTGGTGTTGTGAAGCCTTTGCAGTCTTGCATACCAAACTTCTTCAGGCAATCTTTGAGATACTTCTCTTGAGATATGAAGATGCTGTTGCGTTGTTGTCGTATTTGAAGACCGAGGAAGAACTTCAGCTCTCCCATCATGGACATCTGATATTGCTCTTGCATCATATATCCAAACTCTTCACTGTACTTCTAATTGGTGCAGCCGAAGATAATGTCATCCACATATATTTGGCACACAAATAGTTCACCATCATATGTCTTCGTGAAGAGAGTGGGGTCTAGGGAACCAGGTATGAAGCCTTTGCTCTTCAGGAAGTATTTGAGTGTGTCATACCAGGCCCGAGGGGCTTGTTTGAGGCCATACAGTGCCTTGTTGAGCTTGTATACCATGTCAGGATGTTTTGGATCTTCAAAGCCAGGCGGTTGTGCAACATACACTTCTTCTTCAACCTTGCCATTAAGAAAAGCACTCTTCACATCCATTTGATATAGAAGTATGTTGTGATGATTTGCATAGGCCAGCAGTATGCATATGGCTTCAAGTCTAGCCACAGGAGCAAATGTTTCATCGAAGTCAATGCCTTCCACTTGAGTATATCCTTGAGCAACGAGACGAGCTTTGTTTCTGAAAACTTGACCATGCTCATCTTGCTTGTTGCGGTATATCCATTTGGTGCCTATTATATTGTGCTTCCGTGGATCAGGATGCTTAACTAGTTCCCATAAATTATTCAGCTCAAATTGTTGAAGCTCTTCTTGCATAGCTTGAATCCATTCAGGTTCTGTGAAGGCTTCTTCAACTTTCTTGGGTTCTGTTATTGAGACGAATGCGAAGTGCCCACAGAAATTTGCTAGCTGAGTTGCCCTTGAACGAGTGAGTGGACCGGGTGCATTGATGCTATCAATTATTCTTTCAATCTGCACTTCATTGGCAACGCGAGGATGTACAGGGCGAAGACTTTGCTCTTGCTGATCATTGTCGTTGTTAGAAGGAATGTCTTCAAGCTGAGCATTGCATTCATGTTGATCAGGTGCTGAGATGATAAGTTCATCTTCAGGATAAGCTTCAGAAGGTATAATTTCTCCAGTTCCCATTAGCTTGATTGATTCACTGGATGGAACTTCATCTAGCACATTTGGCAGTTGCTCTCTTTGTGAACCATTGGTCTCATCAAACCGCACATCCACTGTTTCAACCACTTTGTAATGAAAAAGATTGAAGACTCTGTAGGAGTGCGAATCCTTTCCATATCCAAGCATAAAACCCTCATGTGCTTTTGGTGCAAACTTTGAGGTGTGATGTGGGTCCTTGATCCAGCACCTTGCGCCAAATACTCTGAAGTAACTGACATTTGGCTTCTTGCCAGTAAGGAGGTCATAAGATGCCTTGTTCAGAAGCTTGTGAAGATAAACACGATTGATTGTATGGCATGCAGTATCAATGGCTTCAGGCCAGAATTTTCTTCGGGTCTTGTATTCATCTAGCATCGTTCTGGCCATCTCAATGAGTGTTCTGTTCTTGCGTTCGACGACGCCATTCTGCTGTGGCGTGTACGGGGCTGAGAATTCATGTGTGATGCCCAAGGTATCAAGATATGTATCAAGGCCAGTGTTCTTGAATTCAGTGCCATTGTCACTTCTGATGTGCTTTATCTTGGCGCCATAATTGTTCATAGCTCGATTTGCGAAGCGTCTGAAGACATCCTGCACTTCAGTCTTGTAGAGGATTATGTGCACCCAAGTGTATCTAGAGTAATCATCAACAATAACGAAGCCATAGAGGCATGCAATAGTATTAAGAGTTGAGTAATGAGTGGGACCGAAAAGATCCATGTGAAGCAGTTCGAAGGGTCGAGTAGTGGTCATGATTGTCTTCGAAGGATGTTTGGCCCTCGTCATCTTCCCTGCTTCACAGGCACCGCATAAGTGGTATTTATTGAACTTGACGCCCTCGATGCCTATGACATGCTTCTTCTTCACAAGGGTGTGGAGGTTCCTCATGCCAGCATGCCCAAGCCTCCGATGCCAGA